>NW_026945709.1:91966-109466 GCF_034702125.1 Engraulis encrasicolus
ACTTAAAATGTCATTCAGTACATTTATATAGTACAGTTTCATTCATTCCCTTTACAGTATGTAGTATAAGTTTCCTTGGATTTGTTATACAGTTGGACCACTTGGATGTGCATTTGGACTCTTTGCATTGAGAATGTTGTTGAACTTCCATTTGCATTGTTGGGTTCCATCTGGTGGAGTCTGGTGTGTTTCATTTTTGTTACTGGGTTCCTCTCTCCTTGCATCTTTGTGGTTCATTTCGACAAGCCTCCTGGGCAACAGAGGCAAGTGTTTGCAACAGCCACCGTTTTAAAGCTGATCGCTGTGTTGATTGTTGTATGGAAACTGCTGACTCTAAATATGTGCTTTGGAATTGTGGGTTCTTTAATGCACATCCTCGCCATCATCCTCACCATCATCATCATCATCATCATCATCATCATCATCATCAACATCAACATCAACATCAACATCAACATCATCAACATCAACATCAACAACATCATCTTGCATCAAACGGCTCTCTCTAATGCTGTAAAATGAATATGTGGTGTGATGCAGAAGGAACAAAAAAAAATCATACACACAATTCAGGGACACACATATATACAGTATATGCATACTACACACGCATATGCACAAGCACTCGCATACACACACACACACACACACACACACACACACACACACACACACACACACACACACACACACACACACACACACACACACACACACACACACACACACACACACACACACACACACACACACATTTGAAATAAGAAAAATGGCTGAGACTGTCCCCCAGCAGATTTACATGAGACAGAGGAATGTCGCTGTGTATTTGCGCAACTGAGACTTGAGCTGTTGTGGATGACCATAATGTTGTGTGCGTTAGTATGTGTGTGCACCATATGTGACACATGGCAGTGTCTATGAGTTTACTATCAGTGAATGTTCAATTGCAGCATGTGACTGTGATTGTGACTGTGTGATGGAGAGTTGGTGGCAGAAAGAGCAACACTCAGATCAAAGTCTGTAGTTATATCAATAGATGTGAACCAGCAGCATGCAGCAGTATGGAGACTAATACTCCACAGTGTGTGTGTGTGTGTGTGTGTGTGTGTGTGTGTGTGTGTGTGTGTGTGTGTGTGCACGTGCGTGCGTGCATCCATGTGTGTGTTTATGTAGCTGAGTTAGCATCCTGTCTCACATAGCGGGTTATTGCTACCTGCTGTGTGTGTGTGTGTGTGTGTGTGTGTGTGTGTGTGTGTGTGTGTGTGTGTGTGTGTGTGTGTGTGTGTGTGTGTGTGTGTGTGTGTGTGTGTGTGTGTGTGTGTTTGTGTATGTGTGCGTGCGTGCGTGCGTGCATGTGTGTGTGTGTAGCTGAGTTAGCATCCTGTCTCACATAGCGGGTTATTGCTACCGGCTAAGTGTTCTGCGAAACTCATCTGAACAGGGCACAGCATGGAGCTGAAGTATCACCATGGGGAGTGTGTGTGTGTGTGTGTGTGTGTGTGTGTGTGTGTGTGTGTGTGTGTGTGTGTGTGTGTGTGTGTGTGTGTGTGTGTGTGTGTGTGTGTGTGTGTGTGTGTGTGTGTGTGTGTGTGAGAGAGAGAGAGAGAGAGAGAGAGAGAGAGGGGGGGGGGGGCAGTACTTTTCACCCCCATTTAGCTCCCTCTCTAATTCCATTTTGGAACATGACTCTTTATTCTGCTCCACTACACTTTGGCCTGGCTCATTTCATTTGCTTAATTCTCATCCCTATCTCTACATATTTAGTAGCCCCTCTCTCTCTCTCTCTCTCTCTCTCTCTCTCTCTCTCTCTCTCTCTCTCTCTCTCTCTCTATCTCTTTCTCTCTCTCTCTCTCTCTCTCTCTCTCTCTCTCTCTCACAGTTCTATCTACACATTTAGTAGCCTTCTCTCTTCCTTGCTCCATTTATTTGTCCTACTCTCTTTCATTTTGCTCTCATTCTCTCACTGCTGTCTTTTATGGTCTTTCTCTCCTCCATAGAAGTCTCTGCATGTCTATGTATTTCTCTGCATATCTCTTCTTTTCTCTGTTCTGAAATAAAGAACAGTGTTAAAAATTGAAAATGTTATTCTCTGGAATCATGACGTGTCTCATTAACAAGCTTTGAGTCTTAGGATGTGATTAATGTTGGTACCATACTGCACATGGTAATATTAATGGGAGAGACAGAGAGGAGAGAGAAAGTGTGTGAGAAAGAGAAGGAGAGAGTGAGAGTTTGAAACCAAGGGGAGAGAAGTAGAAAGGGCAGATGAGGATGAATAGAAAGTAGATGTACTGTAGAGGAAATGGAAATGTAGAAGAAGAATAAACACACACACACACACACACACACACACACACACACACACACACACACACACACACACACACACACACACACACACACACACACACACACACACACACACACACACACACACACACACACACACACACACACACACACACACACTGAAGGTGCAAAAACATAAGCAAAGCAAGCACTTTCAAAGACAAACAAGGTCACACTCCTCATTTTATGACCTCCAAATGCAACTAATATTTTTTGCGGGACAACAGAACAACCTCCACACTAGGCACTGCATACCTAGGCCATCCATTCAGTCCAATTTCATTAGAGCACCTGCAGTAAGGAACAACCATGGAGAACTGCCTAGAACAGAGAAGATTTGACACCAACACAACTACCTTAACAAACTTCAGAGATGAGAACAGAAGGGTAAGCATTTAGGGCATCATGCAGTCATGGGTAAGCAGTTAGGGCATCAGACTTGTAGCCCAAAGGTTGTCTGTTCGACTCCTGACCCACCAGGTTGGTGGGAGGAGCAATTAACCAGTGCTCTGCCCCATCAGCCTCCATGACTGAGATACCCTGAGCATGATACTGTACCGTCCTGCCGCACTGCTCCCTTGGGGCTTTCACAGAAGAGCACCCAAGACTAGGAAGAGGCATGCAGGGCTGTCAAGGTCTTGTTCTTCCTTCCCACCCCACCAACCATAGTCCATCCATCCAATGTTATTACAGCCCATACAGTACACAGTCATTTCTTCAATGTTAATTGAACACTTAAAGAGTTGAGATTGCTACTCATTGAGTTTATTTTACTCTCCAATTTTTAACACAGCACAAACGACACTGTAGGTAAAGGCACTTTTCCACATACAGTCCGGCTATATCTTGCTGAGTTTTGGTGTTCAGTTTGACTAGTTTGTGTTTCCATTACATCCAAGCTGTACCGGGTAGAAAACGGGCAGTGGAAAAGGCCTTATGGAAAGCCCAGTGGGACGCCTTTAGGGTCGGTCAGGGCTTCTTTCCTGTTGAATAGCAGCCTGGATGCTCCCTGGATGCACCCTCATGACCTTTGACCCTAAAGTCAACCCGTTCCCATATGGAGGAGTGATACTGTGTGCCTATTAATAATCAAGATAGAGTATTTGATCCCCAGGCCTGGTTGATGAGGGAGGGAGAGAGAACAAAAAGAGGGCAAAATCATTTGAAGTTTTAGAAAGGTGGTGAGGATGAAAGCGATGATGTGGAAATAATGAAGAATGGAGAGAACAGAGGAGCGCAGAGGGAGAAAGGTGAGGAAAGGGTTTGACTGACAGATGACGAGAGGTTGAGCAATGTGGAGAAGAGGTGAGAATGTGAGATGAAATGATGCAAGGTGGACAGTGTAGAGGTGCAACAATGCTTATCTAAAATGATTACGTAGCTGCTTGAATTTTGGCTAACCTTTTTTTAGGCTGTGAACATACAGGTCAATCAGGTGTTCACTAATTGGAGTTAGCATGGAGAGACATTGGATATTGGTGTGTTGTAGGTTGTAAGGCCAGGGGTTCAAAAGGTCACTTCAAATCAAACACTTCAAATAAAACATGGAAATAAAACATGTGCAGCATTTTCTTCATTTAAAAAAAAATTGAGTACACAAGTGGCAGCACCTCAAAAAGACCTTATTGGTGTGAGATACCTTCATTTTGTCTCAGCTTTCATCTCCAAAGTGTTGTCAACAAGCATCTTATGCATGCAGTACAGTACCTATGATGCAGTAACTGTGTAGCTGAAATTAAGTCTTTTTGACACCAAAGTTACTCAAGCAGTGGTGCCGACATTGCCCACAGTGCTCCAGCAGTGGCCAGTGAAAGTGACTGCTGCTGCTGGAGCCAGAATGGTGGTTGTGGCTCTGGGCAGCTGTAATGGGGGAAATGGGGACAGAAACTGAGCCAAAATGTCTGCCAGTAGTGGGGGGGGGGGGGGGGTGAGAGACGAGGAGGTGGCAATGCTCTGGTCTAATTAACCCTGTGGGAAGGAAGATGCTGTGGAGGCCAATGGACGTCCTTTCTGTGACTGCCTCCGACACCCCTGAATCTGGCAGGCAGACAGGAAATTGGAAGAAATGCAAAAAAGACTGGGGAAGACAGGGGCAGGGAAAGGAGGTAGGAAGGGAGAGGGCAATGGTGACATAGAGTCAAGCAGGCCAGAAGGCAGGCAGGAATATGGCGAAGTTGACAGAGAGACAGACCGGAAGACAGATAAACAGACAGGAGGCAGAGGAACAACCAGAAAGCAGTGGAGGCAGACATTCAAGCAGGGTGGCAGGAAGAGAGACAGGCAGGTTTAGAGACATGGGTGAAGAGAGACAGGTAGGCAGAGAGACATGAAGGCAGGGAGACGAGCAGAGAGCTGGCCTGGCAGAAAGACAGGCAGGCCTGCAGAGACAGACAGGCAAGGAGGCAGGGAGGGACTCTCTGCCGTGTGCATCTGGAGGCTGGAGTGTGGCTCATTAGCCAGGCTGGCAACCCAAATAGCCAAACAGGGAGGCAGCCTCCACTGCCCTCTACCGCTGCTACATTATGGATGAGGCTCGCTGCCATACTAGCACTGGCTGGGGAGGTGTGTATGTGTGCGTGTGAAAGAGAGAGAGAGGGTGTCACATGCCAATCATCAGTTGACACTATCCAAGCGAGAAGCAGCACCTGAGTTTTTTTTTCATTAGCACAGGAAGCCAACTGGAAGGTTAAGAAGTCTTTAAAAAACTTTAAGAAGTCTGGCAATTTCCATTACTACTGGTCACTTGGGACCTTGAAATGCACCGACTTATGAAAACTATTTCTGCAAGGTTACTTTTCTTATTTTGCTATGGCACTTGAATTTCCTTTTATGGTGCAGGCTGGATATCGTCCAAAAAAGTGTACTTGGGGCTTTTGCTTGGGGATTCATGTGGTCAAAGCTGCATGAGCCAATTCTTTAAAATGGCATACCCATTTCTTGCAAAAAAACCCTTCCCTATCTAGTTTGGTTTATGTGTTTGCCCGCTTGTCTCTGCATATGCGCGTGCGTGCGTGTTTGCTTGCGTGCTTGCTTGTGTGTGTGCTTGCTTGCTTGTATGCGTGTGTACTTATAAAGCAAGAAAACTTATCAATGTGTGCATGAGGCCTTAGAAGGCATGACCTTGGCTTTAACTGCAATGGCACTTTGAATTGCTCTTCTCTTATCTCACAATCACTGAACATTCCAGAACAGATAGAGAAAGGACATACACGCACGTACATGCGTGTGCACACACACACACACACACACACACACACACACACACACACACACACACACACACACACACACACACACACACACACACACACACACACACACACACACACACACACACACACACACACACACACACACACACACACGTAGTACACACACACACTGTGAATCAGGCTGAATGTGGAGGTAGCGATAAAAAAGTAAAATTGTAATTGCTGTTACAGATGTGTTTTGGCAACAGGATGGGGCTTAAGTGTGTGACATAGATCCAGTAGTGAGGTGTCCCCTGGCATCCAATTAGGGCCCCAGTCACCCTGCTTAACGAGGTCCCTCGTTGGCACTCCATCTAGCCAGATAGCATCAGACTCTTTTACTTCGGATAGGTCTAATCCATTGGTGCTGCCAACAGCACCGAGGCGGTCCAAACTTTTAGACTCTCACTCTCTCCTCAGAGAGAAAGCATGGACCATGCTCTATTGCAGTGTTTCTCAACAGTGCCATAGGCCCCCCTCAGGGGTGCCGCAGAAACATGGCTGATAAATAAATTATGTAATATAATACATATTTGTCTAAATAAATAGATTAATGTCCAAATGTGTAAGGCCTTCTTTTCTAAGCTTATGCGGTATCGGATGCGATGCCATGTTACAGCTTGTTGATTTGGGGTGCCTTGAAATTTTTCATGAATTGAAAAGGTGCCTCGCCTAAAAAAGGTTGAGAAACACTGCTCTATTGGACTCTTCTGTTCTGGATTTGGTCGCTACTATTTAGTCTAGTACTGTGGTGCAAAGAACCATTAAACCAGAACTAACTTGGCCTGAATGTTTTTGTTCTGCACTCAGACTAATCACTCCTGAGAATGCACTGTGTGGATCATGGTGTGTCCGCTAATACCGAATCTGGATTTGGTCGATGTTGTTGAATCTAGTATGATGGTCCTGACACAGAACCTTCAAACCACAACTAACTTGGCCCAAACTCATTTTTTGTTCTGCACTCTGGAGAATGCATTCTGAGGACCAAGTTAGATGTAATTTTACAATATTTTTTTGTATTTGTTTGGTGTTGTTCTTTGGTTATGATGCAGGCCCAGCACACTGCACTGTAATTCACGGTGGATCTGCTATTAAAAGAAAGACAGCTGGGCCTGTCATAATAATCAATTCATGAAGTACACTTGCTTCCTGAATGTCATTCAAGTATATTCACAATGCCCTCCTCTCCACTCCTCTCTTCTCCGGTCCTTTCAGCTGTGGAAGTGGAGAAGACTCAAATTGGGCCCATCAAAGGAACTTGTTTCTTTCCCTTGCTGTACTCTCATCTCTACAAGGACACCTACTTCTGAGAGCTGTGTCTTGCCATTCACTTTCATATACAGTAGAGACGGGGGAAATAAGTAATATGGTGTAAATTGCTGTAGAATGATGTAGAATTTAACAGTAACTGCCTCAGTCAAACAATATGATTTCAAGTAAAATAAATAAATGGATGAATAAATGTTAAAATAACAAACTTTTCAAATAAATTCAATAAATATGGTTCAGAAAGAGAGAACAGAGGAGCACAGATAGCGCATTCAGGCCGACTGAGAACCGTGCCGGTGTCCAGTCCCGCACCCAATCGCGAACCGGCCGTCGTGTTCACGCCACAGATTTTAGCGTCCGCGAACTGGAAAGTTGGTTCGCAATGCGAACTGCAAAATACTAGGTTTTTCTCCACGAACCGTGACGACAGCGTGGCCGTCAGCAGGTTCATCCGGGTAACGCAGTCACGTGCGGGAAAAGTTCAGAGCCCGATATGAGCAAGGGCGGTTTGCAGATAAGCACTTTAGTGCTGAGCGTAACTGGTGCGGGCACCGGCTCCAGCTCCGTTCTGGTCGGCCTGAAAGTCCTAAGAGGGAATGTCTGTAGCAATCTATAAACCATTAAAGGCTATTATTTTCTAAAAGGCCAATTGGAAACCATTGAAATGGCATTGAAAATAATCAGCCTTTTTGCCATTGAAAATAATCAGCCTATTTTAGCAGATGAAAACACGCTCCTCATAGTCATTAGTGTAATGGAAACAATCCCCTGCTTCACTCATAATGTCTCCTTGAACCAAACTGAGTTGGTAAATAGGAAGGAGAGAGAGAGAGAGAGAGAGAAAGAGAGAGAGAGAGAGAGAGAGAGAGAGAGAGAGAGAGAGAGAGAGAGAGAGAGAGAGAGAGAGAGAGAGAGAGGGAGAGAGAGAGAATCTACTTGGGGTGGGTTTGTCTAATCTCCATTGAGAGAGAGAAACTGTCTCTAGTGGGTTTTGTCTAATCTCCCCAATCCCCCAACACGCATGTGCACGCACCAAATCTCCCAACACTCTTTCAGAACTTTCTCAAAGCATTTTGATTTGTTTTCCTTCCAGATTATTTTGCATGGCGTTCCGCACCTCTCTGGTAGCGCGCGTGCGTGCGGGTGTGTGCGTGCATCGTGTTTGTGCTTGTGTGTGCGTGTGCGCGTGTGCTCATGTGCGCGTGTGCGTGCGTGTGTGTGCTCCCTGGCTGGGATTCTGAGCTGCCCTGAAGAATGGATTTAGATCAGCTCCCAGACTTCCCCTCTGACATTCTATCATTCCCTGTCCTTATCCCTCCATCCTCCCCTCCCCTCAGCCACATATCCTTTTCCATATGCATCCCAGAGTACTTTTACACACATGCACGCACACACACACACACACACACACACACACACACACACACACACACACACACACACACACACACACACACACACACACACACACACACACACACACACACACACACGTACACAGACATGCTGGCACGCATGCACGCATGCATGCATGCACACACTCGAACACACACTCAAACGCTGTGATGACGCGGCTTATGGGCGCGTCACCACCGCGTCCTGACAGACGCTTTTAAACTTTATTGGCGCCAAAGCGCTTTTCCCTCTCTCACCTCTTATGAGCCCGCGGCTGAAACGCAGCGCATTGGACACTCATTTATGTGTCGGGACATTGTTATTAACATTTTGCGATGTGTTGTTTTAATGTTTGCAGTCTCATGGGTGCACACATGATAACCGCGACATGACAAACACTTTTCACACGCTAAGCGCTTCCACATAGTCACACACGCCATACACCTCACACAGCGACATCAAACACAAACACAGTGTTGTCCGCGAAATGCTTTTTTGTCACGAATCCCCTTCATTATGTTTGCAAAGCACATGACCCCCTGAATGCATTGTGTTCACTGTCCAAGCCTGTTAGCTTTCACCAAGGTTTTCTGTAGGGTTTTAAACTTACCTGCAGTGTTGCAGCTCTTCCGGGTCTGGTGAGAGAAACCGAGGGCATGATTCTGTGCGCATATATCCATGGGCGCGTTCGCTCATTGGCAGCGCTGCGCGCTGCAAAATCAATTATCTTTAGTTTTGCTTTTTGTTGCTTTATTTCTTTATGCATTCATTTGTTATCATTTGTGTTAAAGGCCTGGTTTAGTTATTATTTGTTTGGTACCGTTTTATAGAGTTTATTTAGTTATTTTCAGTTCTGTTTGTAAGTCCCCCCTGGCTTATGTTGTATAATGGATTAGTCCAGTGGCCAGGGCGGGAAAACTTTTGGATAAAAGGTCCGACTCCTCATTTGCTCAGGGAGGTCGGTAGGTGAAGGTTACCTTACCTGTGAGTAGTCATATGCTGTGCCAAAGCATTTTTCTCTGCTGAAGAGACATTTTGATTTTGACCTTTTTTTGTTATTATTTTTGTATATATATTTTTGTAAATATTTTTCTTTTTGGATACTTACCTTTTTGGACATTGGGACACTCTTTTGTAAATATCACTCCTGGTGTGAAGAAAAATAAAACTCAGTCGACGCAGTTTTTGTCTGTTGGAGCATTTTTGGTGCCATTCCAAGACCCCTCGACACTCTACCTTTCACAAGTGGTGGCAGCGGTGTTTTTCCAGTGTCAAAAGAGGGTGGCACCCAACGATGTCACAGCAGGCCAGCCTGCAACCAAATGCTGTGAGAAGCAGATCAGCAGAGTCGACTGCACACCAGACGGCGACAGAGGACAACATGGCTTCCAGGCCCCATTCTGCACCCCCAGATGACCGGACGTCCAGACTGGAGGAGACGCTACGCTCATTCATCCAATCACAGCAAGCCAGGGAGGAGCGCCAGGACCAGAAGTGGCGATCAATGCAACATCAGTTCCAACAACTCCAGAAGCTTGTACCAGCTCGGCGCCCATGACACCACGGCGAGGCGGGGCCAACCACCACCGAGGCAACCAACGCGTCAGCCTTCCAGTAAGTCTGTGGGTGGCGGTCGTGTGTTCAATAGGTCCTATAGCTCCCATAACCCCAATTCCCAGCCCAGCACGCAGTCTAAGCCCAGGCCCAACATAATTTGCCATAACTGTCATCAACCCAATCATATCAAGCCAGACTGTCCCTTACTCTCTGTTAGCAACGCCAGCCTGTGTTACACACCATCTCACACATCAACGTCTACACCTAGCTCCACTGACACGCTAGTTCCCGTCACCATCAGGGGTAGGACTTTGCAGGCCCTTGTAGACACTGGTAGTAGCCAGACATTTGTCAGAAGTGCTTGTCTTGACCCTGCAGATTACGCTACTGTTGGCAGAGTGAGGGTGAGGTGTATCCACGGAGATGAAACTGAGCACCAGACAGTTAATGTAGACATGGAGATCGATGGCCAGAGGTATCTGCTAAATGTTGGCATAATGGATTCACTGCCGTATCCCATTGTGTTAGGCCAGGATTTGCCTGTGTTACTTGATTTGCTGGAGAAGTCTGCACCCGTTGCATCTGCTTTCGTTATGACACGTTTACAAGCTCAAGCTGAGTTGGCGGAGTTACCATTTCCAGTCACAGAGCCTGTTGCTAAGCCTAAGAAGTCGAGGTCACTGAAGAGAAGGGACAAGTTTTTAGGTACTCCAGTGCAGGAGCAGTTGCCCCTTCCACCACTAGATGGCGACGTGGTAGACAGTGCAGATTTCAAAGACCTTCAGAAAGCTGACCCCACACTTAAGTCTTGTTTCGAGAAAGTTGTGAGTGAGGAGGATGTCATGAAGGCTACCGTGTGTGGCAAAGAATGCTTTGTTGTGAGAGATGGTGTGCTGATGTGTGTGTTTGAGGAAGCAGAGCATATTGTAGTCCCTGAGTCACTGAGGTCCAAAGTTCTTCACCTTGCTCACAGTATCCCCTGGTCAGGACACTTAGGGCAGCAGAAGACACTTGACAGAGTTGCTAAGCGCTTTTACTGGCCCAAGTGGTATCAGGAGGTCATGGATTACTGCAAGTCCTGCCCCACATGCCAACTCAGATCCAAAACACACAGAGGCCAAAAAGCACCACTCATGAGCATGCCCATAATCGACACACCATTCACAAGAATTGCTATGGATATTGTAGGCCCTTTGGAGAAGAGTAGAGGAGGCCACCGTTACATCTTAGTCATTTGCGACTATGCCACTCGATATCCCGAGGCCTACCCCCTCAGAAATGTTAAGTCCAGACAAGTGGCTAACTGTCTCATTCAGTTGTTCTCAAGGGTAGGCATTCCCCGAGAAATCCTAACAGACCAGGGAACCAACTTTAACTCCCGTTTCATGAGACAGGTTTACTCCCTCCTGGGCATTAGGCCCATTAGAACCACACCGTACCACCCACAGACTGATGGATTGGTTGAGCGCTTCAACCAGACCCTCAAATCCATGCTGAGGAAGTTTGTGTGTGATACCGGCGCAGACTGGGACCAGTGGCTGCCATACCTCCTGTTCGCGTACAGGGAGGTCCCCCAAGCTTCAACTGGCTACTCCCCTTTCGAGCTCCTCTTCGGCCGCCAGGTGAGAGGACCCCTGGATGTGCTCAAAGAGGCGTGGACCGGAGAGGGAGCACCACAACAAACCAGCATCGCGGAGTACGTGCTGAAGATGAGAGCCAAGCTTGAGGAGCTCAGCAGCCTGGCCCACGACAACATGGTCAAGGCCCAGTCACGCCAGAAGACCACGTACGACCGGACAGCGCGGAGCCGCAACTTCAACCCAGGCCAGAAGGTTCTCCTGCTACTGCCTTCGTCCACCAGCAGTCTCCTGGCGAGATGGCAGGGGCCGTTCGAGGTGCTGGCGAAAGTGGGTCCGGTGACGTACGAACTCTCCATGCCAGATCGCCGAAAGCCAAGACAAAGGTTCCACATCAACCTGCTCAAAGAGTGGGTACCTCGACCAGACACCACCAGCCACCTGAACTGGGCTCGGGTGGTGGAAGAAGAGGAAGAGACCAAGGAGCAGTACTTCCCCACGGGGGGAGGTGAGACTTCTCCACCACTGCAACATCTGTCCAACCGCCAGCAGGACGACGTGCGGCAGGTCATTCCCGATGGCCTGTTCAGAGAGGAGCCTGGACGGACTTCGCTGATGCAGCACCACATCCGTCTGACAGGACCAGGTCCGGTCCGACAAACTGCTTGCCGGGTCCCGGCGAGGCTCATCCCTGCTTTGAAGGCGGAGGTCCACGCAATGCTGGACATGGGCGTGATAGTGCCATCGCGTAGCGAATGGTGCAGCCCCGTCGTTTTAGTCCCCAAAAAGGACGGCGAGCTGCGCTTTTGTGTTGACTTTTCCAAACTGAACTCAATCTCAGCCTTTGACCCCTACCCAATGCCAAGGGTAGATGAGATGGTGGAACGGCTGGGCAAAGCCCAGTACCTCAGTACCCTTGATCTTTGCAAGGGGTACTGGCAAGTGCCACTCACACCAGAGGCCCAAGAACTGACAGCCTTTCGGGCCCCGAGTGGACTTTACCAGTTTACCACCATGCCCTTCGGACTCCACGGAGCGGCCGCTACATTCCAGCGGCTCATGGATCAAGTGCTGCGGGGGGCGGAGACTTATGCCGCCGCCTACATCGACGACGTCATCATCTACAGCTCCTCCTGGGAGGAGCATGTGACCCATCTGGCTGACGTGTTCAGCCGGATCAGCAACGCCGGCCTGGTTGTGAATGCCAGCAAATGCCAGCTGGCTAGGCCGGAGGTCTGCTACCTAGGCTACGTGCTGGGTAGTGGCAACATCAAGCCACAAGTGAGCAAGGTGGAGGCTGTCCGTGACCGCCCACGACCCACAACCAAGAAGGGTGTGAGATCCTTCCTGGGTCTCGTGGGGTGGTACAGGCGGTTTATCCCCAACTTCTCCACACGTGCCTCCAAGCTCACTGACTTGACCCGCAAAAACAGCCCCAATAAGGTTGTGTGGACAGATGACTGTCAGGCAGCCTTCCAGGACCTGAAGGATTGTCTTTGTGACTCACCTGTGCTACAGAGCCCCAACTTTGATCTACCCTTCACGGTGCAGACCGACGCCTCAGGGCTGGGGCTTGGTGCCGTGCTACTGCAGGGGGAAGGGGTAGATCGACATCCGGTGCAGTACATCAGTCGTAAGCTGTTCGACCGTGAGACCCGGTACTCTACGGTTGAAAAAGAGTGCCTGGCCATCAAGTGGGCCTTGGACAGTCTCCGGTACTATCTGCTGGGGAAACGGTTTGACTTGGAAACAGACCACCGTGCGCTGCAGTGGCTCCACCGTATGAGAGACAGTAATGCCAGAGTCACGCGGTGGTACCTGTCATTGCAGCCGTACAACTTCACCATCCGGTATAAGGCCGGAAAAGAAAATGTTTCCGCTGACTTCTTGTCCCGCCCCGAGGAGGAGGGGCAATCTTAAGGAGGGGGGTGTGTGATGACGCGGCTTATGGGCGCGTCACCACCGCGTCCTGACAGACGCTTTTAAACTTTATTGGCGCCAAAGCGCTTTCCCCTCTCTCACCTCTTATGAGCCCGCGGCTGAAACGCCGCGCATTGGACATTCATTTATGTGTCGGGACATTGTTATTAATATCTTGCGATGTGTAGTTTTAATGTTTGCAGGCTCATGGGTGCACACATGATAACCGCGACATGACAAACACTTTACACACGCTAAGCGCTTCCACATAGTCACACACGCCATACACCTCGCACAGCGACATCAAACACAAACACAGTGTTTACCGCGAAATGCTTTTTTGTCACGAATCCCTTTCATCAAGTTTGCAAAGCACATGACCCCCTGAATGCATTGTGTTCACTGTCCAAGCCTGTTAGCTTTCACCAAGGTTTTCTGTAGGGTTTTAAACTTACCTGCAGTGTTGCAGCTCTTCCGGGTCTGGTGAGAGAAACCGAGGGCATGATTCTGTGCGCATATATCCATGGGCGCGTTCGCTCATTGGCAGCGCTGCGCGCTGCAAAATCAATTATCTTTATTTTTGCTTTTTGTTGCTTTATTTCTTTATGCATTCATTTGTTATCATTTGTGTTAAAGGCCTGATTTAGTTATTATATGTTTGGTACCGTTTTGTAGAGTTTATTTAGTTATTTTCAGTTCTGTTTGTAAGTCCCCCCTGGCTTATGTTGTAGAATGGATTAGTCCAGTGGCCAGGGCGGGAAAACTTTTGGATAAAAGGTTCGACTCCTCATTTGCTCGGGGGAGGTCGGTAGGTGAAGGTTACCTTACCTGTGAGTAGTCATATGCTATGCCAAAGCATTTTTCTCTGCTGAAGAGACATTTTGATTTTGACCTTTTTGTTATTATTTTTGTATATATATTTTTGTAAATATTTTTCTTTTTGGATACTTACCTTTTTGGACATTGGGACACTCTTTTGTAAATATCACTCCTGGTGTGAAGAAAAATAAAACTCAGTCGACGCAGTTTTTGTCTGTTGGAGCATTTTTGGTGCCATTCCAAGACCCCTCGACACTCTACCTTTCACAAACGCGCACTCACATGCACATGCACACATACACAGGCAATAGTATGAAAATGGACCGCTTTCATTTTACGAGTTTGAAAAAAAATCCCTGTGGGCCCCCCTCATATGTGGGGCTTTGCTGACATAGTCCCACTCCCATCCCACACAGACCCACACACCCCTCGGGATCTGCAAATAAACACAACAGTTCAAGTAAATTAATCACATAATTAAAATAACATTAAATGTTGTTTTTTTCTCAAGAGGCTATTCTCATGGCAGTTAAAGAAATACAAAAATAATATCTATATGTCTATTTATGTTGCTAATTAAATCCCTAACCAACACACACACATGCACACGCGCATACGCACATGCACACGCACACGCACACGCACACGCACACACACACACACACACACACACACACACACACACACACACACACACACACACACACACACACACACACACACACACACACACACACACACACACAGACACATGACTTGTGATAGCATGGCCTGTTTATTGGATGGATGTTTATTTTTCATGAGTATTTCTCAGGTGTGTGTGTGTGTGTGTGTGTGTGTGTGTGTGTGTGTGTGTGTGTGTGTGTGTGTGTGTGTGTGTGTGTGTGTGTGTGTGTGTACGTACGTGTATTTGTATTTGTGCATGTGTGCGTGCGTGCATGCATGCGAATGGGTGTGTGTTTCCATGTATGTGAACACCTGCATGTGTGTTTGTCTTTGTCTTTGTATATGTGTTTATGCACACTTAATATGAGGGGGAAAAAATGAAACAGAGAGTTCGAGATAATGAACGGAAATATATAAATAACCCACAATAACTGGGTCTCACTTTCCCAGTGATAATTACCTGCTCAGAGACAATGGATGTAAAAGTTGCGAGAGGTCACTTTTGCTTTTTGATATAATTACCTCCTCCATTACACCTCTCCTACCCTATTCTGCTCTTTTCTCTTCCCCTCTCTTCTTTTCACCTCTTTACCTCCACTACTCACTTCATCTTCTTCACCTCTACTCCTCTTCTGTACCTCTCGCCCTCTTCTCTCTTTTTTGCTTTCTCCTTTCTTCTATTTCCCTCCTGCTTCTCCTCCGCTCCTGTTCTCTTCCATTCAGAACAGCCACAGCAGCAGACAAGCTAATGTGCAGCATTCTACCTCCGCTACACTTCTTTACCTTATCTTTCCTCTTTTCTCTTTCCTTCTCTTCATTTAATCTCTTTACCTCTCCTCTTGATCTTCTTCACCTCCACTTCCCTTCTGCATCTTTTGCCCTCTACTCTTGTCTGTCCTTCTGTTCATCTTTTTTTCCTGTCCCTCTCCTTGTCTTCATTCTTTCTGTTTTGTCAGCTTGACAGCACACTGCCCACCTCTTTGACTACACTTCCTCTACCCTATTCTCCTCTCTTCTTTTCTTCACTTGCTGCCTCTCCTCTCCTCTCCTCTCCTCTCCTCTCCTCTCCTCTCCTCTCCTCTCCTCTCCTCTCCTCTCCTTCACTTTACTTGTTTACTCTTCTCCACCCCTTTACCCGCTCTGCATCTCTCTTCTCTTCTCTTCTCTTCTCTTCTCTTCTCTTCTCTTCTCTTCTCTTCTCTTCTCTTCTCTTCTCTTTTCTTTTCTTTTCTTTTCTTTTCTTTTCTTTTCTTTTCTTTTCTTCTCTTCTCTTCTCTTCTCTTCCACCATCACCTCCACCTCCACCTTGACAGCTCCACTCTGGTGGAAATACCCTGAAATGAGGTTCACCTCTTAGACCTCTCCCATCGTCGACACTGCCTACTGTTTCGCGTTTCAAATTAGTAAACATCCAGCAGTTCAGCACCTTTTCTTCTTTTCTCCCGCCGATGTGGATTTTGCTTTTCACACTCGTTAATGAACCTGGCGTGGGCATCCACTTTTGCCTATAGCCTGCCTCTTCACGCAGAGCCGACAAGATGTGTTCAACTTTTTAATTTGGATCAGGAGCTCAACAGGTCACGTCCGTACAGTAGGTGCTGTTGGGTAAATTGGCTCGTGGGTGGACTGAAGAACTGCACTCCAAGAGAATTCGTTTTATTTTTATTTTTTTTAGCATACTATAGGTGTGTGCACACACACACACACATACACAAACATACACACATGATTAAAACTCTCTCTCCCTCTATGGATAACACACTTCACACGCACACAGACACCCAACAGTTTAACGCAACTCGGGCCAAGCCCATACATTTTATATTCTCTGTGTTGTCTCTCTTGTTGCAAGACCTACAACTTTGTGCCCGCATGCAATGTCTTCCTTATTAGGCAGGGCTGTTAGCATCTGTTAACTAGTCAGGCTCATTTGTTGTTCGTTTCCACACATCCTCAGCCCATTTAACCATGGTAAGTTGTTATTCTTTATTTCCTTTCATATTTTAACTTTGCAATTATTTACTGTCTTTGTCTCTTTTTTGTTTTTTTGATTTTTCTCTTTCCTCGGCACGTTTTCAGTCTGACCTTGAGATGCTTGAGGATACAGCAATAATTATCTGACCAGTGCAGCTGAGGCTGATACCTCTTAATGAAGCCATTGCAGGCCTCAACAGCAGTAGATTGAAAAAAAGGATTTTAATGTGCAGACTACTCCAAAACCTCAACAGACTCATTGGTTTCCTGTGGGGCACACATGAAAGTTTATGGGGGAGCAAAAGCTCTGCTTATTGTTTTGATTGAGCGGAGGGACTGAACTTCAAAGTTCTAACATAAGCGCGAAAGAACATACAGCAATGCCAACCATTATCCATCGAAAGGATTAAATGAAGTGGTTTGCCAGGATGACAGTTATTTGTCATCTTTGCAACCTCTATCAATGTAGGTGAGTCATGCAGATGTGATAATCAAACACTTGGGTTTGATATCATCGTAGCGCCAGTGCACAGCTGTGGCCACGTAGCATTGTGGGAATCTTTGAGTTTACGTTATAACATTGCTCAAAAATTACCAGCCTGGTGGGAATGTGTACCGGCTTACTGTCAACCTGTCCTTTCAGATAATTTAAGAGTTGCCCATAAATGTCTGGAAGAGAGGTGTTTCCATAGATTGGTCATGAGCGCTTGTCCAAAATAG
>NW_026945709.1:111966-136966 GCF_034702125.1 Engraulis encrasicolus
CACACACACACACACACACACACACACACACACACACACACACACACAGAGAAAGAGTGGGGGTAAAGAGAAATGATGAATGAGAAAGAGAGGAGAAGTCATGTTCATTATATAGTGCAGAGGAAGGAGAGAGAGAGATAGCGAGAGAGGGGGTGGGGGGTGGTTGGCATTGGTCCTGTGGGTCAAATCCATTTTGTCCCATCTTGATTATCTAAATAATCATTTTCAGAGCCATTATCCTGTCTACACTGGCTGTGGTCCAGTCTTTGAGAAGACATGAAACAATGTTTCATTTTCCCTTTTCCCATGGGGGCACTAAAACCGATGGCACAGCCTTTGAGTGGCCCATTCTGTAACCTTGTCATGGAGCTGTAATGTGGCACAGCAATAGAATCTTCAGGGTATAGTCTCGACTTCAACATCCTTGATGTGAGCAATTCTTCTGCTCCGTGTTCTTCTCCGCATTGTGGGTGGCATGCCTGAGAGATATGGTATTGCTCTCCTCCACAATTTATGAAGTTCTATAGACTTATATGGGCACAAGGAGGATTTCTCTGATTGGTGAGTAGCTTTTGATGTGTGTGCTGTTAATCATGTAGGTTTATAATCCTTTTTAATTAACCCAGGTCTCTTGTGCATGGTTACTTAAAGGATGAAGGAAGCGTCACATACTGATGCCTGATATTAGTTTTCGTCCTTTGAAATCCAAAGTACAAAGATCGAGCATGTGAGTGTCCGAACGTGAGAGACATTGAGAAGGGAGAGAGATTGAAAAAATATGAAACGCTGCCAGTACAGAAGAAAGACAGACAGACTAAACGAGGGATAGAAAGAAAGGATAGGATGTGTAAGAGCAAGGATGTGGTAGAGGGATAGATGAAGAGAAGAGGAGAGATACTTGAAAATTACTCAAGAATTCAGTCATGCGTGCATAACCTGAACACACACAGTTCTGCTTGACTACCCCCGTCATTGGCCAGTCCCCAGGTGCACCGCGTGATTGGTTGATTGGCACCTGGTGGGCAGTGAGTGCAGATGGGCACAGATGGCAGAGCGAGTACAGGTGCTGTGAAGAAAGAGAGCATCGATGGGGGTGCAATGGGTGGGGGTGGTGAGCGCCAGTCAAGGTGGTCTGTCAGCTATAACTCTATTAGCACAATGCAAGGTCAGAAGAAGGTCAAGTTATAAAGCTTTTATTGTCTGATGTTTTTGTTTAACATGTCACATACACTAAATGTCTCTCTGCCAATTTCAAATGACCCTGCTTCACCCCAATGCATTAAACCAGACTGACAGAACATGTTATTGGCTGCAATGCAAGTTAGAATAGGCACCCCAATACCATTAACGTCTAAATGTCACATTTCAAATGTGAAATTCCATATTTGGAACAATTACTCAAACTTCTGTCTAGTCTTTGAACTTTCAGTGTGTGTACCCTCTTCAGACAAAGTGAAGCTCACAGAACAATAATTTTATATCACAGGCCAAAATAGTTTCTTTTCTTCTCTGCCATATAGGCTACAGTAGGTTGATATGCCATAGAGACTAACTTCACTGAGTTAATGCAGCCTTTGAAAATTCCCTTAAAGCCGAAGTCTGCAACTTGTTTTTAGATGTTACCCTGCAATGTCATGAAATACCAAATTTGGAGAGAAGACAAAGTATCTATAGACCCTGGTAAAGTCTGGTTTACAATATTTCAGTGCTCTCTTGGTTTACCAAACAGGTTCAGAGGGTAGAGTAACTGCACAATCACAGTACTTGAACAGGGCAGGAAGTTGAATATGTCTTGAATATGAATATGAATCTTCAATATGTATGTCGGTTCGGTTTTCAACTTCGGGTGTTCCGATAATTTATGTAGGCCTACAACTTCCAAACCTCAGAATCGAGGCTTTGCATATCTCTACAGGAAAATTACAAACAGCTTTCAGGAGCAGCTGAAAAAATGTATTATTTAAAACACTGATAATGATCATTATGGAAAGAAGGAAGGAAGGAAGGCATGGAAGAAGGAAAGTAAGAAAGAAAGAGGCAAAATGAGTAGTGCAATTGAGGTTTGAGAGGAACAGGCTGTCAAATATATTAGGCCTACTATTCCTTGCCTTTGGTGTGTCATTACAACCAGTGGTACATTTCAGAGGGAGCAGGGGAATCAAAGCCAACAACATTTAGTTTCTTGACTACTGAGGTACCACCAATACTGAGAGAAGGAAGGGGAGGGAGATTAGGGAGAGGCAAGGGCAAACTTGTTGGCTTCACCCTCCGCTGTTTGAATTTCAAATTCGTGGTGGTATTGGGCTGGTTTTCTGTGACTTTTTGTCTACTATGAATTACCGGGCACTTACCGGTCTACTATGAATTACCGGGTCATTTATTTGTTGAATATTTATGCACATTTCTGGAACTTCAAAGAGCCCCAAAAGAGGATGAGGAAGAAGAATATTGACAAACTTAGAGGGAATGTTTTATGCATTAGATTTGTCCACATGTCCGTGGACAGACTGTTCCTTCCCCAGATGTTACATAATTATATTGAGTTGTTTATATGTTTTTAACATAGTGTTTACATTGCCTGTGGGTATGTACTTAGATGCCTTGCTGACATTTAAGTAGAAATTGTAATTCAAGGACATTTCTCCAGACCGTAGAGATTTTTATTAGCAGTTGAGTTCCATTTGCAATGTCGGCAGGAAAAGCCCGTTCATATGTCAACATTGCATACACATTGCCTCTGGGTATGTAGGCTAGATACTTCATTGGTATGGTTTATACGAATCCACAAAAGCATATCTAATCGGGTACAACTAAACCCAATTAATATGAAGTTTGTAGTTTACAAGTATATGGTTATTTTTGTAAACAAATCCATTTGGGCCTTTTATTTACACACAAAAAGGCCTTACGTTGCAGCTGTAATTTCAGGATATGTCTCTGAACTATGTGTTTTATTACCTGTTGAATTCCATTTGTAATGTAGGAAGGCAGAAATCTGGTATCTCTTTTTATAAGTGGAAGTGGCATTTGAAGGGCGCTTATTGTTAAAGCTGTTACCTTGGTACATGTGTGGGTGTGCATATTGTATGTAAGAGTGCATGTGGGTGTAGGTGCTTGTTTGTCTGTACACGAGAGTGACAAAAATCGAGGTGGAAAGACCAATACAAGAAATAATAATAAAAAGAAGCCAGTTAAAATTGTTTAAAGCGATACATGAAAGGATTGGCCCCTAATGCTTAAGATATGATAATGTAACAAGATCCAACGAGCCGCTAATTGCATATCAGACTGGCATGTTTCACACAGAAAGAGAGAGAGAGAGAGAGAGAGAGAGAGAGAGAGAGAGAGAGAGAGAGAGAGAGAGAGAGAGAGAGAGAGAGAGAGAGAGAGAGAGAGAGAGAGAGAGAGAGACTCCCCATGGTGATACTCAACAGCTTGTTGCAGGTGCTCCATGCTTTTGATGCATTCCAAATGACTATAGGTCATCAACGCTAGCTTTGCACCACCCAGTCCTGTGCATGACAAGAAATATAATTTATACACCATTAGGTAGACTTCCCACATGCAGGCAAATTGCAGGACATTGAATATTATGTCCACATTTTTTTGTGAGTTTGTTTTTTAACTAAATGGCACTGGATGTTACAGGTACACCAAATAAAACTGATATGCCCACTTTTGTTTAACTTAACATGTGAATATATCACATGGTCAGGTTATTTAAATACACTACCTGTTGGTCAAAGGTTGAATGACAGGGGATATTAGTTACTATGCACTCATGTTGTCATGCACCATTTTACTGGTGATATTGTGGAGGTTTTGTTTTCCTCCTCCAATCAAATTTTGGTAACCCTAAAAACTATACCTTCCACGTTTTTGTCATAATGCATCACTAACTAGAAATGCACTCAGAGAATGCAGACCTCCGCCAGGGAAGCTGAATTTGTTCTAATATTTTTGACATGGTGTGGTGTGATCCATGCAGGCCTATATAGGTTAGGCCTACCATTGTGTTCAGAGAAGTGAACCTTCAATGTTAACCAAATTATGTGTCTCTTTTATTAGCTAGGAAGTATGTCACCTGGTTAGCTTTAGTATAGTTCATCTGTCATTGTGGGATTGGCAAATGTTCGGTCATGCCATATAGGCCGTACTGTAATATGGAATATGTAGGCCTACTGGAAATTATTAGATCCCATCGCTATAGCCTTAGTGACATCACGTTTCTTGCTTTCCCATGCAGACATAGACTAATCTATGTCCTTACCTAGATTAGTCTATGTCTGCATGGGAAAGCAAGAAACGTAATTTCAAATTCTTTGTATGACCAGTGCATGTAAAGAAATTGACAATAAAACCAACTTGACTTGACTTGACTTGACATTGTTCATTCATTGTGTGTTGGCAGCATGCCTTTCATCACATAATTGTTTTGCCACAATATTAAATGGCACAGCTATTACTGTAATATCCACCCATAATATATAGTTAATGATATGACTAGGGTGGTCAACATTGCCCTTTGAGAACGCTTTAGGATCACTGTCACACACGCTCGCAACACAATATTGATTAACTTTAAATAGTGAACTATAGCCTACCTTTCCCTCCTTGGTGATGTTCACCGTTATTCATTCTCCCACCATTCGAACAAACTTCAACCAGACAGACGAGAGAAAGCTGATTTGGTTGAGAACAATTAACTCCACGAAAGCTGTGACGTATGCGTGACATTATATGTCATTATTATATTACATTATGTTTTAGTGGCTGGCTACGCCTATGGCTTCAGCCATGTGGACACAGTGACAGCAAAACCGCGCTGTGCGCATTGATTCTGATTGGCTTTGTTGTGGTGACCGTCGCAACACAACTTTGATTAGCCAAAATGTAGTGAACTGCATACCTTCCCTCCTTGGCACTGCCTTCATCACTGTTAACCGCTGTTCACCAAATATCTCCACCCTTCGTGAACTTCAACTGAACAGGGAACAACTGTTCAACTCCGCAAAAGCTGATTTGGTTGTCAGGCCAAATGCTCGGAGAACAATTAACTCCGCAACGATAGGCTATGTGTGCCATATTGTACATTATTTGGTGTGCTATTGCTTACGCAGCCATATAGGCAGAGCAAATCCGCACGCTATGTGGTCACTGGTCACTGTCTATCAATCCAAGTCACAGGCACGTCCTGTCATTGCTCAATTCACCTCGTCCACCTTGTGGCAGCCCGCGAAATAGCAGCGAACAAACAGAGCGACAGACGGACAGACGGACAGACATGCCAACACAAAAATTGGGCGATCACATAACCTTCTGGCGGAGGTAAAAACGCTAAAGTGCTGTTGTATTGTAGTGTAATTGTAGTAAATATATTTCATTTTATAATAAAGCAGAGGCAGAATGGTGTGCATTGCATAACATAAATGTAGGGTCCTGACATATTCATGCAATTCATTTCGACCATAAAAAGTGGTACCCTGTAAAAGTACCACCGAACTCTGAAGGCTAATTCGCAATGTTTATGTGGTGCAGCCACGGCATTGTTTCAGGTGTCCTTCCCTGCCAGGGGGAGCTAGTGGAGTAAATTATGGATTCTGCGGAAGTGCGTTTGGAGTGTGTTTGAATAGTAATCTACTATAACCTGCAGTCACGCATAAAGTAGCTTTTATTGAGTTGAGTTGCACTCAAGAGCATCTCTCCACACAGGGACAAACAGAAGCTGACATTCAAGAGTACACAAACACATGCATGTGGCAGTACACACACACACGCATGCACGCACGCACTCACGCGCACACGCACACACACACACACACACACACAAAGGAAGTGAGAATGTAAGGAGACAAAGCTCCTATATGCTCAAAAACCTCTTCATGAAAGGCTTATCTCCCATGAATGGCCTCGGTACACATTTATATATTAATGCCAGCTAACACAGACCAGTGTGTGCCATAATATACTGTAATACTGTACACTTGCACAGCACTACTTGGCCACGGCCATTGCATGCATTATTCAGAGATCATTAACACAATGCCGAGCATGAGGTACGACAGCAGTGGAGAGGAAACAAAAGCAGAGAGAGACAGGAAGAGGGGGGAATAGAGAGGAAGAGAGGAGGATGAGAGAATGAATGAGAAAGGAGGGAGAAGTCCTGTTCAGTACATAGTGCAGCGGGGGAAAAGCAGGGAGAGAGAGGGAGAGGGGTGCAGAGAGAGGAAGAAGCAGAGGAAAGCGGAGGGAGAGATAGAGAGAGAGAGAGAGAGAGAGAGAGAGAGAGAGAAAGAGAGAGAGAGACAGACAGACAGACAGACAGACAGACAGACAGAGAGAGAGAGAGAGAGAGAGAGAGAGAGAGAGAGAGAGAGAGAGAGAGAGAGAGAGAGAGAAAGAAAGAGAGAGAGATCATAGGGATATAGTACACATATAGGGTATATGGAGGAATCCCATGTTGACATGAAGGATAAAAGGGTGAGAATGCATATCAAACAGAAACCAAGGTGTCAAATCAGGTGAGATGACTCAAAAAGATGGTCGAGAAAAACAGGCAAAGGGAATGGATGAAAAGTTGGAAAGGATTTGGAAAAAAATAGAGCAGAAAAGGAAAAGAAAGAATGGAAGAAGGAGGGAAGTTACGTGAGATCAATTTTAAGGTAAGATAAGGTTAAGGGAATGGGGTGAGAGGAAATACATGGAACAGAATTGAATGGAAACTTGTTACCCATCGTTACCCCATGATGGTTGGCAGTGGTCTGATGGACAGTGACCATGTGGAGCACCAGATGGTTAGTGGGTTCAATCCCAGGCTATGTCACCATTGTGCCCCCTCAGGAAGGCCCTGCACACCAACCATCTCCAAGGGTGATTGGCATGTACTGTATGTGAAGGGTGGTTTGGATACTGCTCCATGTGAGATATACAGGAGGAAAGAATGTTTGAATGTGTTAGTTGGAGCCGATTTTGCCCCCTGTGGGTACTGGGTGGTGAGGAGTTTGTTTCTCTAGGTAGGCCTCCAAGGTGGAGTTCATGCACTCAAGCCGCATTCAAGCCGACAGAGAACCATGCCGCAGCCCGTTCCCGCACCTGATCTCGTATCGGCCAACGTGTACACGCCACAAGTCTGAGCGTTCAGTAACCGGAAAGTTGGTTTGCGATGTGAACCGAAAAAAATATTTGGTTTGACTTCCTGTAGTTGTAGCTAGGTATGCAATTATGGGCTTATTTAAGGTTGGTGCTGTGTTGCATTTTTACTGTGATATTTTCTCTGTGTACTGTTGGTGCAGTTTCATGCTGACTTATATCCAACAAAATGCAGTACAGTGATGATGTATAGGCTGTTACGCAGTTGCCCCTTGATGAATTTTCTTCTAAAGTAGATTTATTTTGTTCTGCAACACCAAGTCTCTCCAAAGGGACTGTCCTTGAAAAGTGGCATAGAATGTAATGACCTTTGCACTCTGGAAAGCTTGCCTATGCATATTTCATATTCTCCCTTGTGCCCACTGCAGAGGTCGCCTGGGTTTGCTCCTGTTGCCTGTGTATGTTGAGATTTGAATGTATTGATGGAACCAGCTTATTACCAGGCTAATAGCATGAATGCCAAATCAGGCAAATAATAATAATAATAATAAAAGTTATAATAATAACTAATAAGTTACTAGTTACTAATAACGGCTACCTGTACTTATTCCTCAACTTACATGGAAGGGGAAGAGCAAAACCTGCTGCCAGGTTCAAATTATGTTTTTAAAACCACTGGTCCAAAGTGAGAGAGGCAGCTTCTATCAAGCAGAAGATAGATGAATTGATGAACCTGTCCCTTCTCTGCTTCTTAGATGAAGAACGTGGAGAAAGAAAAACGGCTCAATATTGATTTTTGCCCAGTGATGAAACTCAAGCAGAACCAAATTGTCTGGTAGTGTAACATTTTGGAGAGAAAAAGAAAAAGAATAAAGTACAGGCTATGATTTCAGCATCTACTGCATTTGGTTAACCAATGTGAAATGTGATTTTTTTTTTTAATTCACCAATGTGCGTTAATGGAAAAAAATACTGAATTCCGTATCTATGTGTGTTTTTTCGAAATACACACTTTGTTCACACTTTGGGTGTTTCTGCAACTCTGCAATTAACTGCACATTACATAGTGACAAAGCAACACAGGTGCTGAAACTGGTGTGTGTGTGTGTGTACGTGCATGCGTGCATGCGTGCATGCGTGTGTGAAAGCATCAAAGCAAAACAAAAACATATGCATATAATTTGATTTTTTTGGATCAATCTTTATTTATCACAGATTTATAGTACAGTAGTAACTTTATTGATCTCCTCGGGGTAATTAAGGAATTGTACACATGAATAATAGTAATGACATTGCAATATTCATTTATATGGCTAATAGGATCTACAGTAAAAAAAAAATATTACAGACATTTCTAACCCTGTTGTGTTAATATGGCTAGCAAGCAGGACAATTAATCGTAGCTATGAAAAAAATACATTCCTGATTGACTTTAAAAATGGGACCTTAATGGAGTAGGGTTATTGTGAACTCCAGAGATGGACCATAACACCAGACACAAAGACCAAAGCACAGCCCCAGATAGATAGATAAAAATAGAAAGTATTTTGTACTCAACAATGTGTTAAAAGTAGATATGTTGTGTTTTTTTATATATATTTTTTTACAACAAGAAAAAACAAACAAATACAACAGGGAGAAAAAATATGGTTTGGAAGAAAAACAGAAATCGATTATAACTCTAGACACAAAGGTAGAGCCCAAACAAATAGCCGTTAAGAAGCCCAAAGAAACAGACCATACAGTGTGTGTGTGTGTGTGTGTGTGTGTGTGTGTGTGTGTGTGTGTGTGTGTGTGTGTGTGTGTGTGTGTGTGTGTGTGTGTGTGTGTGTGTGTGTCTGTCTGTCTGTCTGTCTGTCTGTCTGTCTGTCTGTGTGTGTGTGTGTGTGTGTGTGTGTGTGTGTGTGTGTGTGTGTGTGTGTCTGTGTCTGTGTCTGTGTGCGTGTGTGCGTGCGTGCGTGCGTGCATGCGTGTGTGTTTCCAGTGAATGCTCCTCTACATAAGCTCAGGGTGTTTTTAAAGCTCACTTCTATTCCTCTTCTTCTTGCTGTTCTTCTCCTTGTGGAGCACCTTTCCATCTGCCTGTTTCTTCCATGACAGCTTGGCATCAGCTGACAACCCACTGGCCTTCAGCCTGTCCCCAATCTGATTTAGGAAGGCAGCCTGCACGTCATTGTCTTCCACATTTACGCCAGCCGGCACCTGCAGCCTCACTCTCACTCTCTGAGACAGTCTTGGGTTGAACTTTATGTCCAAGGGTTTACTGATGTAGGGCTCTACTGAAGACTCTTCTTTCTGCCTGTGGCACTGGTACTGACCTATGCAATTACAGAACAAAAAAGGTTGGCATCTGCCGCTTGAGTTTGAACCATGTGTTGCTTGGTGCATCTGCTCACAAAAAGTTAGAACCACTAAAAAGTAATAACTAGAAATGCACTCAGAGAATACAGACCTCCGCCAAGAGAGCTGTTTGATAGAACATTTGTCTATGTTACACCTTATTTTTTTAAAGTCATTCTGCCTTCTTTTTCTGGAATTAGAAACATGAATGTCAAAATTTGCCTTATCCTGCAACGAACGTGACCGAAAACATAACCTCCTTGGCGGAGGTGACAATGAGGCACACAAAATACTCATGTCAAAAAATGTAGGCTATATTAAAGCCAAAGAGTACCAAAAATAAGTCTCTGGATATAAACTGGAGCAACTGGTACTGACCTGCACGGGTGACGGTGATGGTCTTACTGGTCTCACCAGGAAGTAGGCTGCTGTCCTTTAGCCAGACGTACTGATGTTGGCCTGTGTGCTCTGGTATATCACACCTGAGGGTGACAACGTCTCCCGAGTTAAAGGGAGGCGGAGGAGACAGGATCACCACGGAAGGACCGTTGTGGGAAATGTTAACAGAGCTGCTTACTGTGGATGTCATTGGCCGATCTTCTCTCTGTCCACTGCACTGGTACTGACCTGCCTCTCGAGGGAGTGTGATGTTGATGGTCTGACTAGTCTTACCAGGAACTGAGCTGTCATCCTTCAGCCAGACATACTGTAACCAGTTTGTGTACTCTCGTATGTCACAACTGAGGGTGATTTTGTCTCCAGAGTAAAAGGGAAGAGGAGACTGCACCACCACTGTAGCGTTAGGGAGATCACGGTGTGTAATGATAGTTGACTTTCTAATGCGAGATCTATCTGGATGACCTTTTCTGAACCCAAAACACTCGTAGTCATAACAACCTCCCTCTAGAGGGATTGTGAGGGTGATGGTCTGGTTGCTCTCACCAGAAACTTTGCTGCCATTCTTGTTCCAGCCATAATAATCCCAGTCATTGTAGTGAGTTGTGTTACACTTTAGAGTGACTTCATCTCCGGGGTAAAAGGGACTCTGAGGAGACAAAATCTCCACTGAGGCATCAGGGAGATCCTGGTATGTAATGGTCGTAGCCCTGCTGAGGGATGTTGAATCTGGACGACCTCTTCTCCGTGCAGCGCAGTGGTAAAGACACTGACCAGCCTTTGGAGGGAGGGTTATGGTCATCGTCTGACTGATCTCATCAAGAATTGGCCGCCTGTCGTCACTCTTACACCAGATGTACTCGTGCCAGTCAGTGTATTGTGTCGTGTTACACTTCAGAGTGACTTCATCTCCGGAGTAAAAGGGACTCTGATGAGACACCACCTCCACTGAGGCATCAGGCCGACGCTGGTATTCAATATTAACTGGAGGGCTGACGTGAGATGCCACTGAAGAGCCGTCTGTCTTTCCACTACACTGGTACTGACCTGCATCTTCTGGGAGGCTGATGATGATGGTCTGACTGGTCTCACCAGGAACTGTGCTTTTGTCCTTTAGCCAGATGAACTGATGCTGGCCTGACGTGTACTTCAGGGTTTCACATCTGAGGGTGACTGTTTCTCCATAGTAAAAGGGAGGTGTAGGAGACACCACCTTCACTATAGCAGTAGAGAGAGCTCCATAGCAGACAAAATAGTCCTGTCTGTTACAGTCAAGATCATCCCAGCAGCCCATGGACGACATGTGAGCACAGTAATACTGGAGGGAGTTCGTAATGCTAGGTCTGCCGGAGCACCAGTGTCGAAAGAAGGAGGTGCTGCCATCTGACCACTTCCAGTCACTTCTGAACAGGCCGATCCAGGCTGGGTTGTCATCAACATCTGTCAGCCTGTCGTTCTCTGCTCGGTTCCTCACGCTGGCCAGGTCTGTATAGTGTTCTCTGCAGTATCTCTGAGCATCTGCCCAGTTCTTGCCTTGTTTAACAATCACATGGGGCTGGGTGGAGTTCCCATCATAGCAGAAGAAATGAAAGGCGTGACTACAGGGGTAGCTGATCCACAGCCCATCTCCGTATCCGTTGAAGAGTGTACAATCCTCCCCCTTTCTAGGATCACCACTCATCCAGTTCCGGAACTCAGTTTCATTGTCGCCGTAGAAACCCTCATCAGCCAGGGACCAGCGCCACTCAGACTCCTTTTCAGTCTTGTACTGCAGCCCAATCCAGGCCTCCTCCACGCCTGCATCCTGCATCACACTCTTAATCTTCTCCATTTCTACAGTGCTGTCCACAGTGGCGAGGTCAGTGAAGTTCTCTCTACAGTAGTGTTGAGCTTCTGACCAGGTCTTCTTCTCCTTCACCACATGGAAGTGAAGTGGCACAGAGGAGGAGAGACCACGCACATCTGGCAACAGCAGCATTAGAAGGAGGAAAAGCCCCATCTCTGTGGATGACCAGTAGCTGAAGGAGTGTAGGAATAGGAGGTCTACCCTGTCAGTCTGTGTGTGTTCCTCCGTCCGAAACTTCAGCCCAAATGAGAGTCTCTACAAAGTCCCAAGTGTGATATCTGCCCCACAGAATGCTGCAGTCCGCCATCATTTTCATACGTAAACATTCTACACATGGCATAAACATCAACACTGCCATCTATGACGTAGGATGGCATGAGGTAGGCATCATAAATGCAAAGTAACCTACACAACAATCAGCAATGAATTTAGGTTAGGTGTCCTCCTTATCTTCTTCCTTTGTGTGTGTGTGTGTGTGTGTGTGTGTGTGTGTGTGTGTGTGTGTGTGTGTGTGTGTGTGTGTGTGTGTGTGTGTGTGTGTGTGTGTGTGTGTGTGTGTGTGTGTGTGTGTGTGTGTGTGTGTGTGTGTGTGTGTGTGTGTGTGTGTATGCCACTTTGCTTTTGAGGAACAAGACATGAGCATAGAGTCGAATTTGCATGCAATGGCTGCAGCCTAGTGTTGTGCAAGCGTACAGTGTTACAGTACATTATGGCACACACTGGTCTGTGTTAGCTGCCCTTAATAGGCCTATATAAATGTGTACCAAGGCCATTCATGGGAGATAAGCCTTTCATGAAGAGATTTATGAGCATGTAAGGTCTTTGTGTCCGTAGTCCTTACATTCTCACTTCCTTTGTGTGTGTGTGTGTGTGTGTGTGTGTGTGTGTGTGTGTGTGTGTGTGTGTGTGTGTGTGTGTGTGTGTGTGTGTGTGTGTGTGTGTGTGTGTGTGTGTGTGTGTGCGTGTGTGCGTATGCCACTTTGCTTTTGAAGAAAAAGACATGAGCATAGAGTCGAATTTGCATCATATGAAGACAATGTCTTCTCCCTGCAGGCTTGTTCCAAGATGTAACACTCCCACGCCCCCATCACTGCTCCCTCATGGCTGGATCTGGAGGTGTTGAGGGGATAGGAGAATCTCACAGGTTGAAGTTGCTGGATGAAGTCTGATGGCTCATCACCTATTCATGCCTGAGCTTTCACCAAGTCCTGGCAGATGGTGCGTGTGTGTGCCTGTGTGTGTGTGTGCGTACGTGTGTATGTGTGACTCTCTCTCTCTCTGAGGTGGTTGGATATGCGTCGAATTGGAGAAGAAGGTCAGAAAAGAAAGTGCCCAGGTTGTGCGTTCGTGCATATGTGTGTGTATTATTTTAGGCAGTTGGCTGCTGTATTTGGCTACAGTGCTGTCCATTGCACCTCTCAAGAGACTCGAACAGAAGGTGTGAATATTCCAACAGTCTCCTGGGGATTCAAGAAAGTTCTGTTTTGTTTTTGTTCTTTTTTTTAACTATACTTGTATTCTTCTTGTATTATTTAATACTAAGACAGGCCTATATTTATGTATAACAAATTCATTACGACAGGCCTATTCTATTCCTGACTAATGCAACTTTTCTGTCTCAGTGTTGATGCTCCTTTTTTATTAGTTTTCAACCACTAATTTAGTCAACCATTTACTGTAAAAGTGAACCATTTTTAGAGGACCCTGTAGAGGCCTTTTGGTGTTGCCATAGTGACATTATCAGAAAGGTTTTGATGAAGGTAGTTCTGTATGAAAAAGTAAACACCATTTTCTTGCTTCTGAAATGAATTCTCTGATTATTATTCATTATACTGCTGCAATACACAGCCTCCAGAGCTCATCTACCAACACGGACACACACACGCACGCACACACGCACGCACGCACGCACGCACGCATGCACACACACACACACAAACTGGATGTAAAACGAGGAAATGTCAGTTTTGTGCGTAGAGGACAAGCAGAAGGTATTGAACAACTGAAGACTGAAAATTTCACATGGGCTCCTAGGAGGATGGCTGGAATGAGAAATGGGGCACAGAACAGAGGGTGCAGGGGGATGGGGGATGTAAGGGGAAAATGAGATGAGTAAGGAGATGGATGTGGCTGACACTGTTATAGTGAGGAGAGGGCGAGAGTTATGCCAGAGACAAATAGAGAAGAGAAATGAGAAGAGTAGAGTTAAAGGGAAAGATTGTTTTTCTACGAAATAGGAGAGAATTTTTCTTTTTTTTCTTATGGCTGATATTATTCATAACCAAATTTGGAATTTGGAATGGAAACAGTGAAATTTGCATCACATAACAGCTCCTTTTTCCATTGTGGGTTGACTTCTTCCGCACAAAGCACATGGAAACTATATGCAGTACATCTGGTACAATAGTGCTATTGTTTTATTTTATTATATTTTTTTTGTTGTTTCACATTTGAAGAGCTACTATGTAGCCTACTTAAAGCGCTAGCCTATTTGAAAGTACTGCATATACTGTTGATACACATTGTCTGATAATTTGGTGTGTTTTCAACCACAAGATTTATTTTGTGTGTGTGTGTGTGTGTGTGTGTGTGTGTGTGTGTGTGTGTGTGTGTGTGTGTGTGTGTGTGTGTGGGTGTGTGTGTGCGTGCGTGCGTGCGTGCGTGCGTGCGTGCGTGTGTGCATGTGTGTGTGTGTGTGTGTGTACCTTCCACACATCTGTGTGGATAAGTGTGTGTGCTTGTTTTGTCTGTGCCTTTGTGTGGTAGTCTGCTTGTGTGCTCGTGCATGTGTGTACACACGTTTCTCAAAGTCAATAGGGTACTTCCTTTCTCTCTGTGTGTTTCCCCACTGCAATTGATTGCTTGGTTAAGCAGAGCAGACTGCTCACTCAAGCCTTAGATTGAAGCTCTGGGAGAGCAAAGCATCATCTTCAACCTCCTTCACTTCCTATCCATCTCTCCCTATCTACTGGTTTCTTTCTTTCTTTCTTTCTTTCTTTCTTTCTTTCTTTCTTTCTTTCTTTCTTTCTTTCTTTCTTTCTTTCTTTCTTTCTTTCTTTCTTTCTTTCTCTCTCACCCTCTCTCTCTCTCTCTCCCTATCTCTCTCTCACTCACTCAGTCACTCTCTCACTCTCTCTCTCACACACACACACACACACACACACACACACACACACACACACACACACACACACACACACACACACACACACACACACACACACACACACACACACACACACACACACACACACACAGTCGATGCAGATAAATAGCGTGAAATTGCTGGATTTCTGCAGCCACTCTGAAGCCCTGTTGCATCATTTGGATTATGTGTATTTGGGGGTCGTGTCGTTGCATGTGAAAGAGAGAGAATCCCTTTGATTGTGAAGTCAGTCTTGACAGGCTGTGTGTGTGTGCGTGCGTGCGTGCGTGCGTGCATGCACGTGAGTGTGTGCACGCGAGTGTGTGTGTGCGTGCGTGCACTTGAATGTGTGCGTGTATGTGTGTGCGTGCGTGCGTGCATGCGTGAGTGAGTCAGAGGGGGAAGTATAGAGGTGGTTGAAGCCCCTCAGTTCTGTCAGAGCTTCTGTTGCTCCCCTCTCCTTCACCTTTCCCTCTTCTTCACCTCTTCACCCCCGCCCCCTCTCTCTCTCTGACGGTCACCCTTTCCCCACCTCTTCTCTGCCTCACTCCCTCCTACATTCCTCCTCACTCCCGCCAAATAATTTTCTCACTCCCTGTCAGTCTCTCTGCCTCCTCCCCTCCTTTTCTTCTTCACTTTCTCACTCTATGGGTACATTCTGTATCCAAGCTCCCATCCTCAACTTGCTCTTGTGGTCTCCCTCTTCGCTGATGCCCCACCCCCATGGAGAAAACAAGAAACTTTTAAAATTGCAGTGTTAACCCCTAAAGATTGAACTTAACTCCCTCCAGAGTGTATTTCGTTCTAGAGTACTTTAAGGGTTGAATTAACACAGAATTTTCTTACCGCAATGGGGGAAGCCGTGAGCTTGTTACTGAAAAACAGGTCAAGGTCACTCAAGTTTTGCTCCTGTAATTCACTCAGACACTGTCATTCAGTCAATTTATCACTCATCCATTCCGTTACTCCTCTGTCCACTCCCTCTCTTATTCATCCAGACAGAGCAGACACAGCAGAGGGGACAGAAACCACTGGGAAGGATGAACAGATGTGTGGGCTGAGTATCCTTGTCACATCTGATGGATCAGTATCAACATCCTGCTAGACACTACATGAGGTCTCCGGCAGAAGGACATTGAGAGAGACAGATGGAGAAAGGGAAAGGGAGAGAGAAAGAGAAAGATGAAGAGAAAAAAAATAGAGAAACAGGAGAGAGAGAGAGAGAGAGAGAGAGAGAGAGAGAGAGAGAGAGAGAGAGAGAGAGAGAGAGAGAGAGAGAGAGAGAGAGAGCACCCTACTGTTTTGAACATTGGGCAGAGACAAGCAACAACAATTAGCTCCCCCAAACACACCTCCGGCCGCCATGTTGCATTCTGTGATCAAAACAGCACTAATGAAGGTCTTCCTGGGAGATGTTTAAATGAGACATCATGTCTTTGCTTTGATGTCTCATCATGTATTTCATTATTTTCATGAGGAAAACGTAGACCGAGTTTGTTTGTAGTGTTTTCTGTGTAGTTTTTTGTGTGTGCATGTGTGTGCGTGTGTATGTGTGTGTGTGTGTGTGTGTGTGTGTGTGTGTGTGTGTGTGTGTGTGTGTGTGTGTGTGTGTGTGTGTGTGTGTGTGTGTGTGTGTGTGTGTGTGTGTGTGTGTGTGTGTGTGTGTGTGTGTTTATGGGGATGGGCAGGTGTGTTCATGATTCTCCTCTAATCCTTTGAAGTTTGCACAACAGTTGTTTACATGCAGTGTTTTGGAACGATCAGATCAGATCTAATCCAACCATCTGATGGGGATATAGAGTAGGCCCCTACATGTATATGACCGCCTCTATATTGATACAATATTCAAAAGAAGGTGTAGTTCCACGTGTCGAGCAAGCACAGAGTAAAGAACCCTGGCAGAATAAAAGTGGGGTCTGGGTAGCTGGGTGTTATGGACTATGCAACACCTTTCAATAGGACAGTTAAGTCAGTTAAAAAAATAGTTTAAAAAAAAATTCTATCAATTTTGTCACTGTGTAGTGATATTTATCCATTTTGCACTACTACTTTCACTATTCATAACTTTGTGCCTTATGTTGAGTTATTGAATGGATTTCAAATGTATCCACATCAGGTGGAAAGCAGTTGCGTGTGTGTGTGTGTGTGTGTGCGTGTGCGTGTGTATGTGTGTGTGTGTGTGTGTGTGTGTGTACGTGTGCGTGTTTGCCTGCATCTATGCTTGGTGCATGTGTGTGTATGGAGAGTGGTGGAATGCCACACGGCTTATGAAGCGTTCTAATGTGCCTCGTCATGCCCGTTAGGTGCCAGTTGGCATGGCGATGGGCCAGGGCAACAGCAGGCTGGCAGCAGGCCGGCTCCAGCACAGAGATGCCACTCCTACTCTGCCATCCCCCTCTGCCATCCCCTGCCCTGCCAGTTTCAGGCTAGAGTCCAGAGCCCAAAGGAGGCAGAGACAGTGAAGGTCAAAGTACAATACAGGGAGGAGGAAGAGGTGCAGAAAGAGAGAAAGAGAGGATGACAAAGTGAATGAATATGATGAAGGATAGGAAGAGAGGAAGGGGGATGCCTCCCTCCTCTGAAGGCCAGCTCCTGCACCAAAATACCATCCTCCTCGGCCGTCCTCTGTCCAACCTGTGCCAGAGCCCAACAGAGAGAGAGACAGACAAGACAGGGCACAACCCAGGAAGGAGAGAGAAAGAGAGAAACACATACATGAGGAAGAGGTGAATGTGGAAAGAGAGAGAGAGAGAGAGAGAGAGAGAGAGAGAAGGGGGAATGGGGAGATGAAAAAAGGGAAGGCAGGGGTTGTTATCAAGAGAGGAGAAATGCATGAAAGAGAGCAAGAGAGATTGAGAAGCCAGTTTGTTTGTCTCTCTGTCTGTCCATCCATCTCTCTCTCTATCTCTCTCTATCTCTCTCTCTGTCTGTCTGTCTGTCTGTCTGTCTGTCTGTCTGTCTGTCTGTCTGTCTGTCTGTCTGTCTGTCTGTCTCTCTCTCTCTCTCTCTCTCTCTCTCTCTCTCTCTCTCTCTCTCTCTCTTTCTCTGCATGACTACTTCTCCTTGTTTCTTGTCCTTGTATATCCCTCTGTTCTCTGTAATCTGTTCATTTTTTGTACAACTCAGCAGTGGGCACTGTTTATGCAACAGCAGAGTTTTGGCCCAATATTATAATCTGAGTAATGGTTTACTGCTGACCTTGCAGGGTGCTATTGTGTGTGTGTGTGTGTGTGTGTGTGTGTGTGTGTGTGTGTGTGTGTGTGTGTGTGTGTGTGTGTGTGTGTGTGTGTGTGTGTGTGTGTGTGTGTGTGTGTGTGTGTGTGTGTGTGTGTGTGTGTGTGTGCGTGCGTGTGTGTGTGTGTGCGTGTGTGTGTGTGCGAGAGAGAGAGAGAGAGAGAGAAAGAGAGAGAGAGAGAGAGAGAGAGCTGTGGAGAGAGAGCTGTGGAGAGATGGCAAACAGCAAACGGGAGCGAGTTACAAAGTGTGTGTAAGAGAGAGAGTGTAAATGAGAGAATGTGTTTTTGTATGAGAGATGTTTTGTTTCCTGGGGTAGAGAGAGAGAAGGTGTGCTGCCATACGAGAAAGGGAGAGAGGGGGAGGCGGGGTGTGGGTGGAATATGTTGGTCTGATTGAATTCTCTCTCTGCATCTGGTGAGCCTGTGATCTCTGTCACCTTGAGCAAAAGCCACCTGCGCCTCCTCACTCTAATGGCCCCGAGCAGCGTGGATATTACCACGCAAGCCTGGAGGACACGGGGAGAGGAGAGGAGGTGAAGAGGCAGGAGAGGGGGAGAAGAAGGGAGGCAGGGGGAGGAGAGGAGTAGAGAAGAGGAGGCGAAGAGGCAGGAGAGGTGGAGAAGAAGGGAGGCCGAGAGAGGAGGAGAGGGAGGCAGGATGGAGAGAGATAGATATTACCAGACAAGCCTGGAGGATTGGAGAGGAGAGGAGAGGAGAGGAGAGGAGAGGAGAGGAGAGGAGAGGAGAGGAGAGGAGAGGAGAGGAGAGGAGAGGAGGGAAGGGGAGAGGAGAGCAGAGGAGAGGAGAGGAAAGGAAAGGAGAGGAGAGGAAAGGAGAGGAGAGGAGTGGAGAGGAGAGGAGAAGAGAGGAGAGGAGAGGAGAGGAGAGGAGAGGAGAGGAGAGGAGAGGAGAGGGAGAGGGAGAGGGAGAGGGAAAGTGAGAGGGGGTTGCTAGGGAGGAGAGAGGGGAGAGGGAGGGGAGAGGAGATTTGAGAGAGGAAAAGGAGGAGGATGAGAAAGAAGAGCGCGCTGGGGATATTACCCTGCGTACGTGCGTGCATATGCATGGAAATTTTCTGTGACATTTTACATAAGGTCTGCTATAGTCAACAAGCAAAGCCATAAACTGCAGGTTTGATGGCAGTAGGCCTATGTAAATTGTCGTACACATATACACACACACACAAGATAAGGAAGATGTAAATGATGGTGGTGTGTGTGTGTGTGTGTGTGTGTGTGTGTGTGTGTGTGTGTGTGTGTGTGTGTGTGTGTGTGTGTGTGTGTGTGTGTGTGTGTGTGTGTGTGTGTGTGTGTGTGTGTGTGTGTGTGTGTGTGTGTGTGTGTGTGTGTGTGTGTGTGTGTGTGATAATGTCGGGGTGCAGTGAAATGTCAGATACAGCATGTGTTGTGTATTGTGTATTATGTCAGTTTAGTCGCCGACCATGCCAAATGGCGTTTGTCTGTTGCCAAAGACAGTGAAATGACGGAAAGTGTGAAACATGGGCTTTTTGCACCATGTTCTGTAATAATTTTTACTACTACCTACTTTGCCTCGTTGACCAGAGATCTTCCCATCACACCTGCAGTTTACAGCTTTGCTTGTTGACTCCAGCAGACCTTATGTAAACAATATACCATAATGTCCTTCCTGGTGTTCTCTCTGTGTTCCAGGTCTGGATGTGACGAAGGATCCGTGTCTGAAGGTGCGCTGCCCTCCCCACAAGGTGTGCGTGAGCCACGACTACCAGACAGCCATCTGCACCAATCACAAGCAAGCACCACACAGGTAAGAGTTCACACCAATCACAAACAAATAAGATACCCCTCAGGTAAAGGTTTACACCAATCACAAACAAGCACCACACAGGTAAGAGTCCACACCATTCACAAGCAAGCACCATATAGGTAAAAGTTCACACCATTTGGATGCACCACACAGGTAAGACTTTATACAGAGATACTTTAGACAGAGATAAGTCATTCTAGTTCATTTCTGGTATCCACTTTATGTCGGGTGAACGCCCCTTTAGGAGGCCTTCGGTTAGGAGACCTTCGGAGTCCTGAGGTTGAGAATAAATGGAGTCCCCTTAGTTATGTAGATGGCAGTAGCGCACTTCTCGTGCAAACACCTCAAAAATAGAAGAAGAAGGAGGGGACAACGCCCCCTTAGGAGACCCAACTTGAGCACACACTTTTGCATTGAGTGGGCGTGTTTTGAAGCCTCTTTATTACTCCACCCTCTTTGCTTTACAGTCTCATCACACTGCCCAGAAGCTTGCTTTACTTCTTTAACGCCTTCTCACTCACTGCATGCAACAGATGGTCCCTTTGAAACGGGTGAAAAAACACACCCCGCTGTTTACACCCATATAATATTTATTTCAAACAATAACAGACTGAAACAAATATCCCGTTTCAGATACGGGCAGTTGTGTTAGAGTCAGGAGGTTCCGGAGGTGGACTCATTCAATATTACAGTTACCCAGTGTGAAGATTTTCCCCTCTTTCATATTCTTACAAAAGCATATAACATAGTGAATGAAGAAACAACGCCTCTGACACCTCTAGTTGTCTGTTGATTCTGATTTTCAAAACCGAAGCAAAAGTGACAAGGCTATTGAGATCAGGCTCTCGGCAGGCTTACGGGTGGCCAAGTGTACAGGAAAGCCGCCAGCGGAAGAAAAGGGATTGACTCCACATTCATATCTTACTCCTATGTTTTCCCCTCATTTCATATTCTTCACATTCATAAATAATAAATAATAAACAACCCCTCTGACACCTGAACGTATCTTTTGATCCTCTCTGATTGTGGAAAACTGAAGCGAGAGGCTCCAAGCGAGTGCTGTGTTGTAGCCAGTGGAGAAAGGAAGGGGATTTACTCACGACCTGCTCACACTCCATTGACCTTCATCAGCCACCGATGGGGGATTTCCCATCAGCCATCCATGGAGAGCAAACAGAGAGAGAGAGAGAGAGAGAGAGAGAGAGAGAGAGAGAGAGAGAGAGAGAGAGAGAGAGAGAGAGAGAGAGAAAGAGAGAGAGAAAACACAGTGAGAGTTAATAGAGTGAGATAGATGGTGTTTGTAGAGGTTTTGGTTCATGCCCAGTGATCACTGACCACATCCCCCAGCTAATCTCAGATTAATATTGCCATCTGTGAGCAAGCAGAGCAGTAAAAATGATTAACTTTCTCCGTTGTCCATGTCCCAACCCCCTTCTCTTATCCTCATTTTCTCTTGCAGTGTGCCAAGACTGGGCCCTGTCATAAATATGAATTTATTGTGGGGTGATCACGCTATAAATGAATAACAAATTAGTAAATAAAAAGATATATAAATGTTAAAAAGCGCTTCAGTGTCATATTGCTCGTGGGTTGTTTTCATTTTCACCTTTCCAAGTCAAGCAACCGCCAGGGTGTGTGTGTGCGTGTGCGTGTGTGTGTGCGTGTGCGCGCGCGCGTGTGTGCAAGTGTACCTGGGTGCGTGAGTTTGTTTGTCTGCGCACTTGCCTGGATGCCTCTGCACTGATTGTGTTGGTTTACTGTGAGCTCCTCAAGGCCTCAGAGTAATAGACTATACCCTCACATGAGTGGGCTGGAAGGGGTGGAGAGGAGAGGAGAGGAGAGGAGAGGAGAGGAGAGGAGAGGAGAGGAGAGGAAGGAGTGGAGAGGAAATGGGCGGTTGCAGAAGCGAATGCTTTGCAGGTGCTGGCAAGATTGCCCCTTCCCCAACCCTCTCCATCATCACCCAACCCTGACACCCCCATGATCACACTCCTCCCACTTCCACTCTATTCCATCTGCCGTATACCGTAGGTCCCTATCAACTTGTTATGGCCCAAGCCCTACAGTAAGATAGCAGGAAATAATAGTGAAACATGGTAGCAAAATAACATTATGAGAAGGGGGCACTAGCTCACAGTTTAGTGTAGCCACCTTATGGTCCTTCACACGCCCTATCTCCCCTTCCTCCTCCCTCTTCATCTCTCGCTTTCTCTTTCTCTTTCTCTCTCTCTTCCATCTTTCATGCACTCTATTTCCCTTCTTTCTCTTTCTCCTTCTTTCTCTCTCTCCTTTCATGTTTTTCCTTCTCACTATCTGTCTTTCACACATGGTATGCCTATCGTCTCTTCTCCCTGCCTCTCAGTGTGTCACATGCACGCACGCACACACGCCCACACACACACACACACACGCACAAGCACACGCACACACACACACACTCACACGCACACGCACACGCACACGCACACGCACACGCACACCCACACCCACACCCACACCCACACGCAAACGCACACACACACACACACAACACTCATGTGCTCAGCCATGGCAGAGCTTATTCACTGTGAGCAGGGCCGCTGACAGTTTTGGCCGGGCCCAGGACAAAGACATATGAAAGGGCCCCTCAGCCCAATACATATAAATGTAATGAGCACCCAAATCTGGGCCCCCGGTCTCCCTTGGCCCGGGAAAACTGTCCCCTTGTACCCCCACTGTCGGCGCCCTTGACTGTGAGTGTGGGTAGTGGGTGGTGGATGATGAGGATGTTGTTGCCAATGGTGATGATTATCCCCTGTTGGCATGGCAAGGGGTGAGTGGTACACAGTGGTGGTGCTGCTGGTTGCATGTACAGGAGGTGATGAGGATGGAAGAAGGGGTGGCTGTGATGATGGTGAATGCACGATGGTGATGGGGATGGTGGTGAGTATGCTCTTGGGTGATTGCGCTGTCGAATAGGGATTAAAAGTAGGTGTTTCTTGTGTGCCTAATGGTGTGTGGTGTTGGCGATGAGGAGGATGCTGCCAGCAGGTGCTGCAGATGATGCTGTATGGGTGGGTGGGTTGGTGATTATGGTGTAGACCAGTGTTTCTTAACCCTATACTGCACGGTGTTGCCATATGGCAACATACCATTCTTTTGGCATTTCCTGGTATTTAAATATAAATAATAGATAAATAGAGCGAACAAGGCCTATGCAGCCTCCCCAGACTGCCAGAGGTATACCACAAAAATCCCCAAACCCCAGATTAGAGCATAAAGCTACTGTCATCTTGACCATTTGAAGCCTCCAAAATGTTTTGACTTCATGTGTCTGTTATAATTAGGCTAATTAGCACACAACGTTCAACGATCACAAATTATTGTACAAAGTCAACCATTTTGAAAGTCAGCCATTTTAAAAGCATAATCTCCACATTTCAAACAGCTCATAAACCAATGATATTATTAACACACAAGATTTACTGTAAATCCAAGCACCCATTGAAAAGTTGTAGCGTAAACAAAAGGTAGGCCGTCCCAAAAGCTTGCCAACTTCAAAGTCAGCCATCTTGAAAGTCAACTATCTTGAAAACACTGGCCTCACAATTTTTACATGGCTTATTTACTTATTGTAGAGTGTTATCACACAAGGTTTAGTGTAAATCCAAGCATCCATTCAAAAGTTATGACAAATAAACTGTCGTTTATGATGAAAGATACCTGACTCGCAAATCGGCCATCTTGAATGTCGGCCATCTTGAAAGTGTTGGCTTCCAAAATTAAATCAGTTCATGTACATATTGTAGACAGTTACCATACACATTTTTGTGCAAATCTATGCACAGATATTGTGTTAACACCAAATATATTCATTGGTGGTTGGTCAATATAATACCACTGAAATACTGTTTTTTGGGGATATAATAAACAGTATTCACTTAGTCTCTCAGTGGCAAAAATGTGTTAAATAACTCCCTTGAACTTGTGGGTAAACTTTCAATGTTTTTCTGAGACAAAAACAATTATATTTCTATAAATAATCCATAATGTTGAATGACCCTTGTTTGGTCTTGGAGGGAAAATGTACACTGGATCCTTTCCGTAACTGCACAATGTTGCCATATGGCAACAAACCTAAAAGAACCCCCCCAAAAAACTTTTTTTTTGAAAAAAATTGCAAATATGTCTTAAGAAGTCCATTTTATGTGAGAAAAACCACAGTAAGATTTTTTTCCATGATGGATAATAATGTGTGCAGTATAGGGTTAAGTGGTGGGTCAGGACCTTAGAGTGGCTAACAGAGGGGGTCCTGGGTGGATCACGGAGCTGTGGTGTAGACATGTATTAATTCCACCTTTTATTCCCAGTCACAAAATTCAGACAAGATGCAGTAATAAACAAATGGCTGTCATGACGAAGGGATTAGTTGATAGACATGTTGTATAAGCACAGGTTGTTTAGACATGAACCCTTCCCAATACTTATCCATCGCTGAAAAACATTCTTTTCACAGTGGTAGCCTTTTGGATCACTATGCAATGCTAAACAGGAACTGCAGAACAAAGGAAACACATACTCCAGGGAAAAAAACCTGTTGCCACACAGCGTTTTTTTTCTGTTATTTATTTATTTTCGGCGCATGCGACAAGCATCCTCAGGTGTTTTCATGAAAGGGGAATCTTTGGCTTTTTATATATCGAGGCCTGGTCAAAGTGTCATATACTGATGACTTTAGTGTTAAACTTCGTAGAAGAAGATACCGCAGACTCTTGTCCATCGTGCTGCAATTTATTAACAAAACAACGTTTCGGCCCGTATGACCTTTCTCAAGTTTTTACACAAGCAAAGTGAAGACACCCCTTATAAATTGTCCTCTATTTTGTGATTGGCTGACAGCAGCCGGTTAATCAATTTAGTGTTAAACTAACAATAATATATGATGACCCTACCGTGGCCTAACGGTAGGGCACTGGGTTAAAATGGCAGTGACCCAGGTTCGATTCCAGCCTGGGTCATTTGCCAGTCCTTCCCCGTGTCTCTCTCACCACTTATTTTCTGTCCCTCTCTCACTATCCTATCACCAATAAAGGCATACAAAGCGGTACCAGTGTGGGTGGGTGAAGTTAAACGGTGGTGGCATGCACACACGCACGCACACAAACTTCCACCCTTACACACACA
>NW_026945709.1:149466-179466 GCF_034702125.1 Engraulis encrasicolus
CAACAATATCCTTAGTGTTTCTTTTCCAAGAACAAATGCAGCCCTCTCACTCAATTGCCTATTAAAGAGACATTTCTGCATCAATTACCAATCAGATGGACGGAAGTGTGGAAAATGTTCTTTTGAAAATCCAAACAGCCCAAAAATGCCTTATAAAGAAAAATTGAGCATGACCAAGTACCCACAATACCTCCTTCTGCAGTTACTGAGAATGGAATATGTTGGAGGCAAAACAGTGAAGAATATGGCTCCTATTGAAATTGAAAATATCACCATTGTTGACAAGGAGAAATATGAAGTCATTGGCACCATCACTCATATGGGCACAGCCACAGCAGGACATAACAGAGCATATCTCAAGGATGGATCCAGATGGTTTCTTTGTGAAGATTCCAAATTGCCTCGCACTAAAAGTCCAGTTGACACACCGTCTGAGCAGAATTACTTCATTCTTTTACGAAGGTGTGAAAGTTTGCCTCTCATACAAGTGCCTACAAAGGAATGCTCTGTTTTAATTGAGCCTCTGCCAGAAAAGCTTTCATATGCTGCAGCAGTGAAACAACCAACACAACCCTCTCTTAAAAGCTGCCCCTCTACGTGCAACATTTTTCAGATAACAAAGCCTGAAGCAGACAAAATGTGCCGAGCTAAATCTAATGAAACTCTTCAGTCTCGAGAAATAAAACCAAAAACTATTTGTAATGGATGTCACAAAGCTTTTGCACGTCTCACCATTCACTTGAAGAATAGTCTTTCATGTAGCAAATTATATGATATGGATGCACTTGTCAAAAAACAGGAAATGAACAAGAAAGCTCAAGCTCAAGCAAGATTGAAAAAATGTAGATTGAAGCAACAAACTGAAGACCCTGAAGGTTATCAAACAAAATTAAAAGCAGAAAAACAACAGCAAAGAATGCAAAAGAAAAGCCAAGATGCCTATGCTTATAAAGAGAGAGAGGCAAAAAGCAGACAAAAACGCAGAATGGAAGAACGTGAAAAGCTTTCATATGCTGCAGCAGTGAAACAACCAACACAACCCTCTCTTAAAAGCTGCCCCTCTACGTGCAACATTTTTCAGATAACAAAGCCTGAAGCAGAGAAAATGTGCCGAGCTAAATCTAATGAAACTCTTCAGTCTCGAGAAATAAAACCAAAAACTATTTGTAATGGATGTCACAAAGCTTTTGCACGTCTCACCATTCACTTGAAGAATAGTCTTTCATGTAGCAAATTATATGATATGGATGCACTTGTCAAAAAACAGGAAATGAACAAGAAAGCTCAAGCTCAAGCAAGATTGAAAAAATGTAGATTGAAGCAACAAACTGAAGACCCTGAAGGTTATCAAACAAAATTAAAAGCAGAAAAACAACAGCAAAGAATGCAAAAGAAAAGCCAAGATGCCTATGCTTATAAAGAGAGAGAGGCAAAAAGCAGACAAAAACGCAGAATGGAAGAACGTGAAAAGCTTTCATATGCTGCAGCAGTGAAACAACCAACACAACCCTCTCTTAAAAGCTGCCCCTCTACGTGCAACATTTTTCAGATAACAAAGCCTGAAGCAGAGAAAATGTGCCGAGCTAAATCTAATGAAACTCTTCAATCTCAAGAAATTAAACCAAAAACTATTTGTAATGGATGTCACAAAGCTTTTGCACGTCTCACCATTCACTTGAAGAATAGTCTTTCATGTAGCAAATTATATGATATGGATGCACTTGTCAAAAAACAGGAAATGAACAAGAAAGCTCAAGCTCAAGCAAGATTGAAAAAATGTAGATTGAAGCAACAAACTGAAGACCCTGAAGGTTATCAAACAAAATTAAAAGCAGAAAAACAACAGCAAAGAATGCAAAAGAAAAGCCAAGATGCCTATGCTTATAAAGAGAGAGAGGCAAAAAGCAGACAAAAACGCAGAATGGAAGAATGTGAGAAGCAAGACCCGGAAACTTTCAGGGCAAAAGAGACAACGGGCAGAAAACAAAGACGAAAAAATGAAATGGAGCAAGACCCTGAGAGTTTTAGAGCAAAAGAGACAACGGGCAGAAAACAAAGACGAAAAAATGAAATGGAGGATCCTGAAAAATACAGAATGAAGGAAAAAAGCAAAAAACGTCAACAACGCCGGGCAAATGTAGACTCCGTGTTCAAAAGAAAAAAGGCCTTCCTAGATTCTATTCGCAGTGGAAGAATTTATTTCTGTATTTGCTGCCACCGCAAACTGCATGAAAATCAGGTCATTGAACTGACTGAAAACTGGCATGAATCAATGGAACAACAGTATCCAGGTGCTGTAGAGAAGTACATTGGTGTTATTCCACAAAGAGAAGTTTATCCTCCTGTCAGTAAAGGAAGTGATCAGCATCCTCTAGTGGGAAACTGTGTGTGTCATACCTGTAAGAGATACCTGGAAAAGAACCAAATGCCTCCAATGTGCAATCAAAACAACTTGCAATTTGTTAATCTTGATGCTCACCCTGAGCTAAAACTCAAAGAAGTAGAGCAACAACTTATTGCACTAAACCTCATCTTTCAAAAAATTGTATTACTTCCAAAAAGTCGCATGAACGCCATGAAGGATAAGACTGTTAGTGTGCCCGTGAATCCATCTGATATTACACAAACATTGACAAAACTTCCAAGAACCCCGGCAGATGCTGGTCTGGCAGTTGTCCAATTGAAAAGACGACTCAATTTTCCTGGTGTTCATGCCCAACAGCTGATTGATATACGCAAAGTCATCCAAGCATTACATACCTTTACCATTATGGGAAATCCACACTATCAAGGCATACTGGAGGATCCTGACTTTAAAAAGAGGTGCCTAGAAAGTGATCCTGAGGGTTATAAAATCCTATTTCCTGAGGAAGAAATTGAAGTGGAAAACTTGGTTATTAACTCCCAAAATGTTGACAAAGAATTAGAAAATCAAAACAGCACACAAGAATCAGCATCAGTTGAAGACCAAGACATAGATGAAGATGAAGAGTATGAAAGAAATGATCCAATTAGAAAATCTCAGTTTGATTACAACCGATCCACATGCTTTGGAGAAAATCATCCTGAAATTCATGTTGAGGAAAATCTTGCCCAACCAACTCAAGTTGCTCCAGGACAAGGTAAAATTCCTAAGAGTATTTTGTATGAAAAGGACTTTGAAGTCAAATCATTTCCATGTCTATTCCCTGATGGAAAAAATGGAAAAGACCAGCAAAGAACAGTTTCTGTCAAAGAACAAGACTACTGGGTTCATAGAATATTAAATGTCGATGAACGATGTGGCAATTGTCCTTCATATGTCTTTATGGCTGCAGCTCACACAGAACTCAAGCAAATGAATCGTAACATCAACTTATCTTTTCAGCGTGGGTTGGAACGAGTAAGACCAGATGGTTCTTGTGTCTACTCATTGGAAGACCCTTACATGGTACTTGATAACATTAAAAATACACCAAGGTATTGGAAAAAGGCAAGGCATGAGCTGTATGCAAAGCTTGAAAATCTTGGACCTTTCATATTCTTCTTTACATTGTCCTGTGCTGACATGAGATGGCCTGAGAATTTTACATCATTGCTGGAAGGCCATAAGATCACATATGAATGTATAGATGGAAAAGAAGAGTTCTATGTTGATGACAAACCTATCGACGAATTCCTGAAAGCATATCCCAGCAAGCATGAGTTCATCAGAGGCAATCTCTTAAATGCAACTCTTAATTTTCAACACCGGCTTCGTATGTTTCTGAAACACATCATGCTATCCAGTGGATCTCCACTGACTCTAAGTAATTACAATTATCGCATAGAGTTCCAGCTGAGAGGTGCTCCACATGCCCATGGCACTCTGTGGATGGATTGGCAAAAATTTTCTGCTCTACCAAGACCAACAGTGAAAAACATCGTTCAAGCCCTAAACCTAATAAAAGCTGGAGATGCCCTTGACTTGGCGCACAAATCAGCGTTGGTTCAATTTGCTGACTTATTCATCTCTGTGTCTTTGAAAGATCCGTCCACAGCTGAAATTGTCAAAGAAGTGAATGTACATAATCACACCGTCAAAGCCTGCAGAAAATATGGAACTGATTGCAGATTCAACTTTCCTCGGTTTCCAATTCACAAGACCATCATTAGTGCACCATCCAAAATTACCTATCCTGATGAAAAGGAAAGAAATATTAAAATGAAGCACCACAAAGATGTCTTAGAAGGAGTGAAGGAAGTCCTTCAAAATGAAGACAAGTTCAAGCAAATTTGCCTTTACAAACAAAAGCGAATTGACGAAATAGTTGATGAGCGCAAATTAAAGTGGAGACTTCAGCAGATGATTGAGAATGGAAAATATGAAAAGAAGGAAGCACTTTCTGTCCCACAGGATTTGCTTAAAGAACTTGAAGATGTGCTTAATTTGGATGGAAATGCACCAATCACTGCCCTACAGATTAGAGAGGCAACTCTTGAAAACCACTACATTGAGATGGAGACATTAATACGGCAACGGATTGAAAATCTCCTCAAAGCCGTTAGTCCAGACAAGTTTGACAAAAAATCTAATCTCTCTCTATTACAGCAATATGAACAGGCTTTGTCAGTCAATAAGAAAGGTTACTCAGTTCACTATAAGAGAGATGTGGACGAAATCATGGTGAATACTTTCAATCCTGAATGGATATCCGCCTGGAACGGAAATATGGACTTTCAGTTATGTCTTGATTACTTTGCAGTGATAACCTACATAAGTGACTACTATTGTAAGGATGATAGTGGCACCATGCAGATTTTACAGGAAGCTCTCAAAGACTCAATGAATGATAATCTAAAAGAACGACTCAAGAAAATGGTGTCAGTGTTTTTAACTCATCGCCAAATGGGAGAAAGCGAAGCATATTTTCGAATAATTCCCAGCATGCACATGAAGGACTCTAATGTGAAAACTGTTTTTGCACAAACTGGATTCAATCCAAGTCGATACTTGGAAAGAGTAGATGAAGAAAATGTGGATCAATGTGAGAAAGTAATTGAAGTGGACGGAAGAAATGGCAAGTACCAAGAGAAACCTTCCCTTTATGACAAATACATCAGACGAGATTGCAAGACACAACCTCAAATCATAAAACTTTGCTACGCACAATTTGTGAAAAGATACCAATCTGTTGGAAAGATAGATGATAAGTATGACTTTACTCCAAGGCAAGTTCCAAAACAGTTTGATGAGGATGGAGCAGCACAATATACAGAACACATTATAACCAGTAGTTATGATGATCATGATTATGTTTTTGAGCTCCCAAAGTTCATCATCATAACAAATCTGAAACCAGGTGAGCTTCCATTCATGAAGCTCAGATCTCCACAAGTATTGCGCTTTCATAAATTTAATCGTGAAAAAGAGCAACATGAATACTTCTTCTCAGAGCTTCAGCTCTATCTTCCTCACAATACAAACCTAAAGGAAGAAAAAGACAACTTTGAACAGTGCCAAAAAAGATTTCTTTCTTCAGATATTCCAAAAGTCAAATGTAAAATAATGGAATTTCTTGAATCTGTTGAGGATGGGTTGGCCAAAGCACAAGAGCTTAAAGACAATTCTGTTGGAGATGAAATGGACCCCCAGAATGAACAGGACAGGGCGGAATGTGAAGAAGAAGGAGTTTCTGAGCACCCTGACTATGTTTTGCTCAATCCAGAAAATTTGGACAAAGAAGCTGAGTCAACATCGACTGGACTTTTCAAAACTGTTGAGCTTTGCTCTCAGGAGGAATTGGAGTCTCTCACATCAAGTCTTGATAGTGATCAACGTTTGGCCTTGAACATTATTCTAAATTATTCACAACAGCTGAAAATGTCAAGAAGTATTCCTACTTCCATAGACCCACCATTGCTCATCATCCAAGGTGGAGCTGGAGCAGGCAAAAGTCTTTTGATACGAGCCATGGGACAATGGTTTGAGAAAATGTTGCGTCAGTCAGGAGATGATCCAGATAAGCCCTACATACTCATCACAGCTTTTACTGGAACAGCAGCCGCAAATGTGGATGGCATGACTTTACATAGTGCATTCAACTTTAATTTTGGAAACACATTCCTATCCCTTGGAGACAAAACAAGAGATGAAAAGCGAGAACAGCTGAAAAATTTAAAAATGGTAGTCATTGATGAATACAGCATGGTTAAAGCAGATATGTTCTATCAATTGGATTTACGGCTGCGTGAATTGAAACAAAACACAGAAGAGCCATTTGGAGGCTGCTCTATTATCTTGCTTGGAGATCTTCTTCAACTAAAACCAGTCCTGGGAAGATACATTTTTGAACAACCATTATGTACTGATTACCATATAACTCATCTGCTGGACCCTCTTTGGAATAAGTTCCAAGTGCTACTATTGACTTACAATCATAGGCAAGGGGAGGACTTTGCTTATGCTGAAATTCTCAATAGAGTAAGAACTGGTGATCAATCTAGTGAGGATTGTTCATTTCTTCAACAGAGAGTGAGACCAATGGGACATGCTGACATTCCAGAAAATGCTCTTTTTATTATCTGTACTAATAAAGGAGTTAATGAAGTCAATGAAGTGAAGCTTGAAAGTATGGAGGCCAATTGTCATTCATTTCTTGCCAGCGTATATAGGTCTGGTAAACCAGCTAACAACCCCAAAATAGGGAAGGATGGATCAGTTTTCAACACACCTTTGCAGATGGAACTTAAACTTAAGATTGGTGCTCAAGTTATGCTGACACACAATTTAGATGTTCTAGACTCTCTAACAAATGGAACCATTGGGAAAGTTGTTGGATTCGAGAGAGATTCACAAGGGGTCATCAAATCAGTGCTGGTCCACTTCAAAGACAAAAAATCTGGGAAAGAAAGAAGAAAAAGGAATTCAGCAGTAACAAATCAACGATTTCCCAACACACCAGTCACCCCCATTGAAAAAATTGAATTCAGATTCAATACATCTAAAAATCCAACATCCCAAAACGACTTCATGACTGCAATTCAATTTCCACTTAAACTTTGTTTTGCCTGCACAGCTCACAAAATGCAGGGCAGTACTGTGGTGAAGCCCGATTCATTGGCAATTGACCTGACATCCGTGAGAGAAGCAGCACAAGGATATGTTATGATGAGTAGGGTGCAATCAATCAATCAATTGTTTATATTAGAAAAGTTTGAGACAAGCAAATTATACCCTTCTCCCTCTGCATTAGAGGAACTGAAAAGATTGCAAGGACTTTCTCTAAATGCAAAAGCCAAATTGCAAAAGGACAACACTTTAATCACAAGCCTAAATGTACGCTCTCTCTCTCGCCACCTTAAGAATTTGAAAGAAGACCCAAAAGTATGTGGAAAAGTTATAGCTTTACAAGAGACATGGTGCAACCCTGATCAAGAAGATCTGACACACATTCTCCAACTACCAGGCTATAATGCTCATTTTGTAAGTCAAGGAAGAGGCAAAGGAATCGCAACCTTTTACAAAGAGAATTTCAAAGTCTCGGGATGCATCAACAACCACCTCTATCAAATGTCTAAAGTCACAGATGGAAATATGTCTGTGATTAATGTCTACATTTCACATGGAGCCAACAAGAGAGACTTTCTGCAAGATTTAGGTACCCTGGTTATGGGTTCCAAAAGCTGCTTTGTGGTTGGGGACTTCAATATTGATTTTCTTCAAAACCCAAGTGATTTGATCGTCAAAACCATGACATCTAATGGTTTCAAGCAAATTGTGAAATCACCAACACACAATCATGGTGGACTCTTGGATCACGTTTATGTCAAACAATTGGTTAAAGACATAGACATTTGTATTGACTTTCCTTTTTATTCAGACCATGCCATGATTGCTGTCTTTGAACCTCCTGACATTTGAAATGGTTCCCTCTACATTTTGGTTCATTTTCCATGTTATATGGACATTTTGTTTCGTTATATGTTGTTCAGCAGTTTGATTAATGAGCGCAATTGCATTGTGTTCAGTTTTGCTTTTTATGTTACATGGGCATGTTGACTTGATTTATTTGCAATATGTTTTTTTTTTTATCATAGAAAGACTGACAATTGTTGCATTTGCACTGTATGTCACTTTGTGTCTTTGATGTAATTAAATTAGTTTGGTTTCAAAGTTTTCTTGACTCTCTTCTGTTTATATTTAAGAAAATGGGTTTTTAATCTAAAAGCTGGCTTCATTTTGCAAATACACCCAATTCTCATTATAAAGTACACGCATATAACACATTTCCACCTATAATGTTTGGATTCTCAAATTTTTTCCTTTTTTCTATAGTTTAAAATACCTTCAATATGTAAATCTGCAATTGAATATGTAATTGTTCAGTCCTTTCAAATGCGTTATAATGGGAATTGAGTGTGTATCTTTTCAGCAAGTGACAGGTTAGGAGGAGGTCAAGGGGGCATTTTAAGGGGGGGGGGGGGGGATTAGGGGGTTGGAACTGGCATAGAGGGACGCATCTGTTGTCCGCCTGTCGGCCTTGTTCTCTTGACTGAAGGAACTCAGCATGTTTTCTAGAATGTGGTTGTCTTTCCCCACATACTCGTAGTGCAGAGGTGGGCATTATCAGGTCCAGGGGTCACCATGCAGCCCACTTAGTCCTTTCATCTGGCCTGCAGATCCTTACAAGAAAAGCTAATGCTTTCAGACGGTATTTCATTACAATACGCAGGACTTAAATAGACCACCAATTATATCTTATTAAAGACACAGGCCAGTTGCCTGCAATATTTGGCCTTTCAGTCAATAACCAAAACCCAATTTGGCCCTTTGCCCGAAATGATTGACCACCCCTGTCCTAGTGCATAAAAAACTATGTTGAGCAGGAGTATGGCATTGAGACACCTGGAAGAAGATGTTACACGACAAAGTGAGAGAGAGTGAGAAAGGCAGCAGAATGTACGAGAGGGAGAAGGAAAGACAAATAGGAGCATTGTGAAACAGGAAGAATGAAAGAAAAAAAGACAGAACAAGAATGATAGATACAGGGAAAAAGAGAGACAGTGACCGAGAGAGAGCAAATATAGAGTATAGAGAGAGATTGTGCGAGAGACAGATGGAGACAGTACTACTGTACTCAATAAACTCCTGAGCATCCTGGAGTGGAAGAGGCATCAGCACTGACGAATATACTAAGAAGGACTGTGTCAGCAATGACACAAACTGTGATTGCTCAGGGAAAACACACACGCACACACACACACACACACACACACACACACACACACACACACACACACACACACACACACACACACACACACACACACACACACACACATGCTTGCATGCATGCTTGCACACATACACACACACACACACACACACACACACACACACACACACACACACACACACACACACACACACACACACACACACACACACACACAACTACATGTTGATCCTTCTCCTCCTCTACTGTCGTCCATGATGGATAGTGCAGAGGATGAACTGTGCTGCTCACTGCAGCTCTGCTGTTCTGACTTCTTACCTCTCCCTCTGCTGACTCCTCTCTCTCTCTCTCTCTCTCTCTCTCTCTCTCTCTCTCTCTCTCTCTCTCTCTCTCTCTCTCTCTCTCTCTCCTCTTTTTGTACCCCCAATTATCCTCCTGTCCCCTTCATCGTATCAGTTGGCTGCCCTGTGATAAGAGGCCTTTGGGAATAAGCTATAGGAATGGTTACGCACACACACACACACGCACACGCACACGCACACACACATACACACACACACATAAACCTAAGCTCATCCACCCCTCCTATTCAGCCAGGTACCCCACCCGCTCCTCTCTCTCTGTTCTCGCTGTCTCTCTGTCTCTGTCTGTCTGTCTGTCTGTCTGTCTGTCTGTCTGTCTGTCTGTCTGTCTGTCTGTCTGTCTGTCTGTCTGTCTGTCTGTCTCTCTCTCTCTCTCTCTCTCTCTCTCTCTCTCTCTCTCTCTCTATCTCTCTCTATCTCTCTCTCTCTCTCTCTGTCTTCTCCGTTGTCGCTGTGTCTCCACACTGGGCTATTAATTGTGGCCTGGAGAAAAGTACCAGTGGCTTCTTCTCCAGAGTCGATCGATTGCCTTAATTCAGTTAATAAAGTGCCAAGCTGTAACACAGGCCTGCTCTCAGCCCTGCTCCTGCTGTGTGTGTGTGTATGTATGTGACTGTGCGTGTGTTTGTTTGTGTGTGTGTGTGTGTGTGGGGGGTTTATCAGGTTTTAGATTGCAAAGTGCCAGACAGGGACAGAGAAAGTCAAGGGATACTAGAAGGAGAGAGAAAAAAGAGAAAAAGTGAAGCTTGAAAGAGTGATAGAGGGAGGGAGACAGAGTGATGCGTGAAGACACACTGTGTAGCCAAGGCCCCTTGGTGTTTGTGTGAGTGTAATTGGTTGCAATTATGCCTCCGACTATGTCTTGTCAGCAGGCCTACCAGGTGTGCAGACCCCATAGCTCTTCCGTCGGATCTTATGCTACTTCTTATTTAGGCCCTTATGTGTTCATTAAACTGTATTTATAAGCCGCATGAAAATGATTATTTCAGCCGTTGATGTCTTGTCAGGGAAATAATGTCAGCCTTCAAAAATCTAAAGCCGATAGGCCATTGGAGAATTAATCACCGCAAGTCCGGGGAAAGCACAATTTAAGGGCCAATTTGCGATAAACTGTCAATTGCAAAAAAAAATGAATTATATACGGTGAAGTGAAGGGCTAGATAAGAGATGAAATATCTTGCCCGCCGAAGCACAGCAGCGGGCAGATTTGAGCTACTTGTGGCTAATTGTTTTTTATTCCCCCTCTTTTCTCCTTCCTCTCTTCCCAGCGTGGGTGTGATCACTGGCCCATGACAAGTTGCCATTTGTAACCCTCCAGCATAATTGCCTTTTCCGATCAGTGGCATATTAGTGCAAATGTGTCCAGATTTGACCGGCGCTCCAATCATTGCGCATATACATGTATGGAGCTGCAGTACTGTGGTGCTTGGAAACAAACATCTAGACCTAACTAATTTAGGCAGGTTTTTGCAGTCTGGTAATTAGAAATGTTGGAACTTGGAACTTGGAATAACAGTGGGGTTTTTTTTCAAAACATAGTTTTTTTCAAAGTGTTCTGATGTTGATCTTCGGTATTTTAGCGAGACCACCAGAGAGAGAGAGCAGCAGTTCTAACCAATTGTCGACGTATAGACATGTGACCCTTTTGAATTACATGTGTGGATATTTAACATGGCGGTGCTGAATGTTTGGGGCCCCTACAGAGAGAAGATTTGGTGGGGACCAAGGCAATTGCCCAGTTCGCCTATTGATAAAACCTGTTCAGAGAGAGAGAGAGAGAGAGAGAGAGAGAGAGAGAGAGAGAGAGAGAGAGAGAGAGAGATGCTGCCTGTTTCAATTTTTGCCAATTCTGACCTGTAAAATAGCATTAATTTTCTAAAACAGATGGTATTTTTGCTGCCGAATGAAAAAGGCTTTTACACATTCAGATTGATGCCAACTGTTCAACCTCCCAGCTTGGCAAACGCTATAGCAGCCAGTTTGCTTGTGTTTTTTACAGGATGGAAAAAAAGAACCCTTCAGAACTACAGTAGGACTGCCAACTCTTGTCTTATAATGGAAACTTATGAAATGTTAAGAGAGATGGAGGGTGGGAGACGGGGCTGGGGTGATGAAAAAAGGACAGTGAGAGATAATTGAATGAAAGATTCAGCAGAGAGTTTTGGAGAAAGAGAGAGCGGGAGACTCACAGATACAGTGATACAGAGATATGAACAGAGAGTGAGCTACTGGCAGTGCTGGGAGTAACGGCGTTAGAGTGTAACGGCGTTAGAGTATAATGGCGTTACTAACGGAGTGTCCACTGGCAGCTGACAAAGCCAAGGAGCAAATGGCAACGCCGCATAAATCTGTACCAAGCCAGCTTTTAATATCCTCACATTCACCCTTTGCATGCATGAGAACAAAATAGCTGAAACGTGATTTGCTAAAAAGTGTTAAGTGGGCGGAGTGTCGGCTATCTTGCTCCCACGCGCGTAAACACAAGTCATTCTACACACAGAGCAGGGAGCGCATGAAGTATAGAAGACACAACGGCAGTAAAGCCGCGAGGTTGCATGTTCCAACGGTAAATACCGGAATCATTTCGTGCTAGTTGCAGTCAAATGCAATAATGTTTATATACATAGTATACAGTGCATTGGAAACAAAGTTATGTCCGTAACAAGCGACTCTAATTTCACAAAGCACCTCTCAGCTTTGCATGGTGGCAGACCCCCGTGCAGCTAGTTTCAGCTGTAGCGAAGAGGGAGACAGAGGCAAGCCAAACCTGATTTCTCAGGACACGAGTGAGCTCAACAAAATAATCGTCAGTTATGTGGTTGAAAACATGTCTCCCCCATCCACTGTGGGGTCGGAGTTGTTAAGGGCTCTTGTTGCAAAAGAAATCCATCTCGTGGAAGAGAAATGAGCACATCCCTAGATATGTTGTGAAGAACTGGATTAATATTCACCACTGATACTTGATAGTAGCATCTTAAGCAAAAATAACATCACAGCCAAAATAACATCACAGAACAAGGATGAAAATCCAATTTAACTGTTCTTTCGTTTCCTTGCCATTTTAAGCAAAAAAAAAAAGTAACACAAAAAAAATTGTTTTCCTGGTAACTAGTTACTTTTATGGTGAAGTAACGCAGTTACTAACACAATTGCTTTTTGGAGAAGTAACTGATACTTGTAATTAGTTACTTTTTCAAAGTAACTTTCCCAGCACTGGCTACTGGTAGACAGAAAACCCCCATAAAAAAATCCTCACTTAACATATTTATAACAAAATGTATGAACTCCTATATGAGGAATTGGCCCCTTTCAAAACATGGGCCATATACTGTAAGTACGTAAGCACTCATACACATTCCATGTACAATGTCTATTATGCAGTATACGGTATGAAACGCATGTGTATGCCTTGCTTGTAGTGTACAGTATGACGAAAATATGGAATGGGACACTTTTATAGTTTGTGTCAAATAATGGTGCAGTCGCTTTATGAGTCACTGTAAAATGTAAAAGTACCTGACTGCGCAACTTTGAGTGGCAAATGGATGGATGAATACTTGCCAGTGTCTTCAGCAGAGTTGTATAAAGTAGAAGAAGAAGTACTTTTCCACATGTTATTACAACACTAGCCATATGATATTACGAAGTTGAAATCATGTAATATCATCCCACTAGTGTTGTAATTACATCTGTAAGAGTACTTTTACTTCTACTTTATACAACTCTGGTCTTCAGTCTCTCCAGACCTCTCTCCACTGACATGAGGGACCATGTACAGTAAACTGCCACCTGTCCATTATAGAGAGAGAGAGAGAGAGAGAGAGAGAGAGAGAGAGAGAGAGAGAGAGAGAGAGAGAGAGAGAGAGAGAGAGAGAGAGAGACCGTACTGTACAGCTTTGAGTGGCAACAAGAATGGATGAATTCTCGCCAGTGTCTCCAGTCCTCTCTCCACTGGCATGAGTCCCCATGTACAGTAGACTGCCATCTGTCCATTATACAGGCCACTTGTGACTCAGCACAATTTAAGAGCATGGTAGAAAAATAACAACCAATCTTCTCACATGGAAGACAAATAACAACAGATGTTCTCACATGTTTACCAGCCAATTGGCATCTGTACTGCCACCACAGAGACTGGTCAGCATGGCCATCTGCTTTGAGAAGAGTTAGATAATCATGCAGAGAAGGGAGAAAAGAAAAAAAAGTTGCATAATTTCATCAAGGCATAGATACGATTCATGTAGTTGAGATGGTTGACATTTTTCACTGTAAAACTACTTACAACTTGTTTCTCAGAGCGTATCTTTAATTGTAATTATGAAATGTATCTTTTTGCTGAGTTTAGAATAGCAATCCGCATAATTAACCTGCGCAAATGCAAGTCATATTTTAATAGGCCCATGGAGTAATTACCTCTGTGTTAGGTGGATGGAGTTGAATAAACTGAACTCAGTCTACAGTATGGGTCATTGCACTTAAATCACAAGAAGAACTCCCCTGAATGTTTTCCACTTGTGCCTTGAATTCCATGAGAGTTTTATTTGATGGGGATTTTGATCTCTTTTAGAATGAAAAGAGATAGCCCCTGGAGTATATTGCTGCATTCACACCTTGATAGTCATGAGTTTCTATGGGCTTCTGAAAGCCCTTTGTTCCCCTCCCTCAGGCCTGCTGTTTAATGTGGGTTTTGATATCATTCTTGCCCTAGAACATTACAAATAGGAGAAATAAAACAGTTGAAAAAACTTGTGTAATGCACCACTGCCATATCTCTTCCATGGCTTTTAAATTAATATTCCACAATGGTTTTGAGGTTGTGCCATGGTAGTTCAGAAACAGGCATACCAATATGTAAGTGACATGGAAAACATGCATTGTGAATTTCATACATGTAGTATATCGGGAACATTTTGTTAACAGTACTGTAAATAAAGAGGTTCAGTCATTCAGCTTGCTTAGAAAGGACAAACTCATTTTAAACTGTATGATCATGAGATGACATTCAGCATATATTCCTGGGATTCATTACTTTAGCAATTTTGTCTTGTCATACCAGATGGGGGTTTCAATATCTGTTAAGAAAGGCAACATGTGAAACTATGAATAAATATTTGTTCCCTCTAGTCTCTACTAACGAAACAAGTACATACATCAGGATCCCAAAGATCAGTCAGTCGTCACACAGCTCTGCATCATGTTCACCATTGCTGTTGGTCTTCTTTTATTTAGACTTGTGTTAGCCTTCCATAGCCCAGACACATCAAATCCTCATGAGGATAGTAGGAGCTCCTCTTTGGAAGTGTCCTCACCATGTTTTAAACACCCACTTAAAACACAACTCTATGAAACACAACTGTTGCACTATAACACAACAAGGTCAGCGCATACAATATGCTGGACACGTGCTGGACATCTGCTGCACAGACCAGACCAGACCTACATAGGAGAATGTTTGAAAAAGTCAAAGACGAGGAGCAATGTTTTCACAGGAGCAGAGGCCTTGATGGTGGGGTTGCCAGGAGCAAGCTTCTTTTACTGACTGGGCCTCAGGGGTGAACCAGTGCTACACCCCAGGTGGGTGTGTTGAAAGGGATAGCTGATGAAGAATAGATGAGCTGATGCATCCTCCTGACTGAATCACTGAGGCAGCTGGGCTGGGGCAAACTATGGGTCCTCACAGGTGGTTGAAGTTTGGCTTTAAATGTTGTTTGCAGGTGCTCTCAGGGTACAGAGACAGGAATGTTGGAGCCCTATGAAACAGAACAATGTTGAGGTCTGCTCTAATCAACAACTAAGTAATGCTGCCAAAGATGCACAGTTTATAATGCAAATGTACACTGTTGCTGAATTGAGCACATAAGTGCCCTCCATTGCCCAGAAACTTCATGTCCCAATAAGATGGGGGGGGGTTACACATATCCTTGTGGTGGTACTGTCTTACCACCACTAAACCAATGCGCTGAATTATCAGAATTCTTTGTTGGAGTACAATAGCAAGGTCTGACTGGATGCAGGACACACAAGTGTGTTTGCGGCACCACCCAGACCAGACCTCCTTTTGGGCATTTTTGAAGAACTGTACTGTGTTCAAAGGAGCAGAGGTCTCTTTGATAGTGGGGATGCCAGGGCAAGCTTCTTTTACCCACCAGGCCTTTGGTTTCGACCCAGTGATACACCCCAGAGCTGTGCTGAAAGGGATAGCTGCTGGCAGGCAGCTGAGGGCCAAACCTCAAATGACAATGAATGAATAGCCTAAGGCCGCCGAAGAATGGGCAACAGGTAGGTTGATTGAAGTTAGAGTCAAAATGTTTCTTTCAGGGAACAGAGACAGGAATTCTGCAGGCTTAAAGAATTCAATTTGTGGTCTACTCTAATACACATCAAGGCACTGCTTCCAAAGACATACATTTTTAATGTAGATTTACATTACTGCTGAGTTGAGCATGAAAAAAATAAGGACTAACAAGAACTACTGGGCTTTTCAGCATAGTATATTTTTCAAAATCTGCACATGCTTCAGAAATACATTTCAGAGAAGTGTGAGAGGGAAAAAAACATATCCCACTGGCATTGCTGAGCTGTTGATTTGCCCATGTTGTCTGCGTCACTGGTGTTTACTGTTACTGTTAGTTGTCTTTCATTTTCACTTTTGTTAACCTTCCAGCTTCTTGTCACAGGAAAATGTATAGGGAGAACGTTATGCACAGTACACATGTCCTTGTGGCGGTTCTTTCTGACCATCACTAAACCAGCACACTGGATTCTTCAAAAAGTGTCTACCTACAGTACACCAGAACTCCACTTGGGGCACTTTTGAAGAACTGCAGTGTGTTTATAGGAGCAAAGGTCTCCTTGATGGTGGGGGAATGCCTGGAGCTAGCTTATTTTACCAGCCAGACCTTTAGGGGTGAAAACAGTGCTGAACCTCAGAGCTGTGCTGAAAAAGAATAGCTGCCAGCAGACAGAGAGGCACACCCCTGATGGCCCCTTGACTGAATCTTTTCAGGTGGATGAAGTTTAGGTCAAAATGTGGATCCTCACAGGGCAACAAAGTTAGAGCCCAGAAATAATTCAATGAAGTGTAAAATAAACATTTTGAGGAGGACTTCTGAAACGATTTGATCCTCGATCTCATTTCCTTATTACCAGGTAATTTCAGGTGAGTTCCAACAATAGCAATAATAATACTAGAAGCAGGGCAATAATACAGACAGACATACAGTATATGGACAGACAGACAGCAAGACTGACAAAAACAACACTTCTTCACTGCAAACCATGGCCTGCATCTCTCATGCTCGGGCCCTGAAAAGTGTGAGCGCATGAGAAAGGAGAGGCTTGTTAAAATGTACTGCAAGGGTATCTGTTTAAATAAGACACTAGGCCATGGGGAATTAAGATAAGGAAATTATGAAGTAAAGGAAGGATGTGCCTACTATTTATCACCCAGCTGTCACCACACAATTATACACAAGACAAAGAGACATCCCATCCCATGCATATTTTACGACAAACATCATGAAAGCTACTAGTTAATGAAAAAATAAAGTTTTATTAAATATTGTACAAAGAGACAAAGATAAAAAAATCCTGCTTTGTCGTGTTTCCTCATTAAATCCATTGTTCATTTAGACACTTATTGTTCGAAGTAAGGACATACAATTGTGTGTGCGTGTGTGTGTGCGTGTGCGTGAGTGCGTGTGCTCCCCTTTGTGTTGGTGTGTACGTGTAGATTGAGAACACGTACTGTGTTAACACAATACAGCTCCAACCTATTTCTGGGTATGTCCTGGCAAACCTACACGCTCTGCAGGCATTGCATCAGCTAACCAGAATTGTAAAAGTCAGGCATCCAAAGATGGAGTGTGTCTGGACAGTTTGTTGAACATGCACACACACTCACACACACTCTCTCTCTCTCTCTCTCTCTCTCTCTCTCTCTCTCTCTCTCTCTCTCTCTCTCTCTCTCTCTCTCTCACACACACACACACACACACACACACACACACACACACACACACACACACACACACACACACACACACACACACACACACACACACACACACACACACACACACACACACACACACACACACACACATACAAACCCTGGGTTATCAGCAGTCCTAACACCACTCTGTGACCGCTGCTGCTTCTGTTCAACCCAACTGATTACAAAGAGACATGCAGTCCCAATGTCATTTTCAACATCACTCACACTGGTATTCATTTTGTAGGTGTAGGGCAAGCTCAACACACACACACACACACACACACACACACACACACACACACACACACACACACACACACACACACACACACACACACACACACACACACACACACACACACACACACACACACACTCTCTCTCTCTCTCTCTCTCTCACACACACACACACACACACACACACACACACACACACACACACACACACACACACACACACACACACACACACACACACACACACACACACACACACACACACACACACACACACACACACACACACACATCAAATAGGTGTGGGGTAAGTCAACAGGAGGTATGCTGGAGAACTCTTTGAGAAGACTTCGAGAGCTGAAAATGAGCAAAGGCCCAGAAGACCCAGAAGGGCCCTCTCTCCCTCTCTCCTCTCTTTGCTGAAAATCTCTCTCTCTCTCTCTCTCTCTCTCTCTCTCTCTCTCTCTCTCTCTCTCTCTCTCTCTCTCTCTCTCACACACACACACACACACACACACACACACACACACACACACACACACACACACACACACACACACACACACACACACACACACACACACACACACACACACTCTCTCTCTCTCTCTCTCTCTCTCTCACACGCACACAGGTGTTAAAATACTTCCTCCATCATGACGTATGAAATGTAGAGATTGTGAGTAGAGGGAGTAATCTCCCGCCTTATGAATTCCCAAATGCTCGCAACTGCACAGCACTGGTGCTGAATTCATTCTCACTAGCGTCTCACTCTCTACAGTTCACATCACATCTCATTAGCTTCTCCCTCTCTCTCTCTCTCTCTCCCTCTCTCTCTCTCTCTCTCTCTCTCTCTCTCTCTCTCTCTCTCTCTCTCTCTCTCTCTCTCTCTCTCCCTCTTGCGTGCGCTCTCTTGCTCTCCCTCATAACGTTGCTTGGCTTGCCTCATTGGGCACAAATTTGGAAGGATATTGCACCCCTTTCATTCTCTTTAACATCCATTCTCTCTCTCTCTCTCTCTCTCTCTCTCTCTCTCTCTCTCCCCCTTTCTTTTTAATGTTTCTCTCTATCTGTGTTTCTTTCCAACTCGCCGTCTTATTACGCGACACTGTCTCTCTGCTGAGTTCTCCCTTCAACCTCATGATACGCTGCTGGCAACATCAGGCATCTGAGTCCTCGTGTGATCCCCCACCCTGTTTACATCTCAATTTACCTTCTTCATGTTCAATCGCTCCTTCACTCTCTCACTCCCCTCCCTCATGCTCATATTCATTCCTTCACTCTCTAATTTTGTTTTCTCTTTCTCTTATTTACTCCCTCTCTCTCTCCCGCTCGCCATTCCTTGCTCATTGATGCAGCCCCCAACACTCTCTTTTTTCTCATCCACTCTCTTGTTCATTTTCTCTTTCTCTTTCTCTTTTCGTCACTCTCTTGCTCGTATCACTGGTTTTCTTACTTCCTCACTCTCTCTTTCTTCCCCACTCTTTCCATCTCTCTCTCTCTCTCTCTCTCTCTCTCTCTTTCTCTCTCTCTCTCTCATTTTTCATTTTCTCTCTCACCCTCTCTAACGCCATTCCTCACTCATTCACCCATTTCCTGACTTGCTCTCTCACCTCCTCTCTCGCTCCTTCACCCTTTCGCTTGTTAGTTGTTTTTTTTCATTCCCTCTCTCCTTCGTTCTCTCGTTCACGGGGTGTCTCCGTCTAATGGTTGCCAACTGAGTGGGAGTTTATAGCAACTGCTTTCACTTGCTGTGAAAGTGAAAGTGGCTCAAACGTATTCAACTGGGGCACATCTGCTGTTTCGCTGCCTAGCAAGAAAAAAAGAGACAGGCAAATGGCAGTATCAGAATTTATCAGCAAAGAATTTACTGCAGGTGATGTCTGTGTATGTTTCTCTGTGTGTGTGTGTGTGTGTGTGTGTGTGTGTGTGTGTGTGTGTGTGTGTGTGTGTGTGTGTGTGTGTGTGTGTGTGTGTGTGTGTGTGTGTGTGTGTGTGTGTGTGTGTGTGTGTGTGTGTGTGTGTGTGTGTGTGTGTGTGTGTGTGTGTGTGTGTGTGTGCGCGCGTGCGTGTGAGTGTGTATTTTTTGTGGGAGAAAATAATCTGAGTCAGACTCTGTGTGTGTGAATGTGTACTCCTCTGGGATTAAATACGGAGAATTAAAGTACAAAAATGATCACAGAATGACTGTGTGTGTGTGTGTGTGTGTGTGTGTGTGTGTGTGTGTGTGTGTGTGTGTGTGTGTGTGTGTGTGTGTGTGTGTGTGTGTGTGTGTGTGTGTGTGTGTGTGTGTATGTGTGTGTGTGTGTGTGTGTGTGTGTGTGTGTGTGTGTGTGTGTCTTGTGTGAAATTGTGTGGAATTGTGTGTGCTTCCATGAGAGATACTGTCTCACCTCTGTCAACAAATTTAATTAGAGACATTAGTGTGTGCCTGTCAGGTAGAGAAGGTGATACATTTAAATTGGAGTCTGCCAAATTGAATGTGTCAGGCAGGGGCGACAGCAATTGACTTTGGCACTGACAGCCCACATCTTCTCACATCACTTCTCCACAATATGTTCACCCTATCTGCATATTCTCATTCACTTCCTTGCTACCAGTCACACATTTATTTTGTTTCCCTTTGGAGAGCAGATGTACCTTTTCACGGATGATAAAACAGTTTTAGGTGAACTCTTACTGGTGTAGCTGTGTTGTCAAACCAACATTTGACAGAAAAGATACAGGCAGCATTGATGCAGCATCTGTGCAGTGTTGGGAGAATGTACAAAATGCCAGGGAAGCTGACAGGGGGGCAAAGGGGTCAGTTGTCTCGGGCCCAGGACGACATGGGGCCCAGGACTGGGTCCTCGTTACATTTTATGTATTGAGTGGTGGGGCCCTTTCAGATTACTTTGTCCTGGGGCCGGCCAGAGCTGACAGCGCCCCTGCAAAATGGTACTGGGAATCCATTTCAGTGAATTAAATATTTCATGAAGGGTCATTCACCATTCCCCTTCACATGTGTGTGTGTGTGTGTGTGTGTGGTTGGGGGGGGGGGTGCATGTGGAGAGGCGTGGGTGCACAGAACATGAATACATTCAGAAACATTAATGCATTTACATATCATCAGCCAGGAGTTACTGCATCCATATGCATTTCCATAGTGCTTTTGTCCTGTGAGAGCAGTCTGAGGGCTTTACAGGTTATTTAGCCATTCATACGTGTACAAATGAGGGATGAAAGTGGTCGAAGAAGTCACCAACCTGCACCCTTATTCTTCCTGAAAGACGCCTCAAAGCAGGCCACATTCGAAACGGGATCATATGCAGTATCTGGAGTTGCCACCAAGTTATCTACTGCCATTCCAAACAGAGGTTCTTTTATTTCTGGTCTACTTAGTTGCCTACAGGCTACCCCACTCATAGGCATTTCTGCAGGCAGCTAAATATCACAAAAAAGAATAAGATAGGATGATAAAGCATATTTGTTGTCGTTTTCACTGATGCTCTTTAAAACTTTTTTCGGAAGTCAAAGAGAATTTATTCATTCATACAGACAAACAGGCACGCACGCACCCACGCACGCACGCATGCACGTACGTACACACACACACACACACACACACACACACACACACACACACACACACACACACACACACACACACACACACACACACACACACACACACACACACACACACATACAGTACAGTCATACGCCATGCAGCTGCTGCTATTAAAGTGAGCTCAGGGAGTATCATTGAGAGTCAGATAATTTTGGAAAAGTTGAAATAGTAATTATGGTGATTAAACCCAAATTACCGAATTCTGCCTCTTGTGTGTCAGCCTACAAAGTATGAATAATGAAACTCCCTTGTTTCTCTCTCTCTCTCTCTCTCTCTCTCTCTCTCTCTCTCTCTCTCTCTCTCTCTCTCTCTCTCTCTCTGGGTGTCCTTATTTCTTTGTCTAATGCTTCCTCATCCAGGCCGGTAGTCATTGCATTTGGTTGCACAGTTGCAAGGTTGAGTAATTTATCCTTGTGTCTTTTTCTCTTTTAAAGCACAACACCTAAAGAATGCAACACAATAAAGTCAAATAATGAATTACTGAATCCCTTTTGAAAGAAGTCTCATTTAAACTATAGATGATATATTACACGTATGACCTTTATTGCCTTTGGTTAGTATTTCAAAAGTATGAATTTATACAAACCACCACGATCTACTACTATGTTCATGTGGATCCTCTTTCATTCTCTTACACATTTTTCTTGCTTCACTGGGTAGAAACCAGCTCCTGATGAACAACTCCTGTGCATTATACAAATACTGGTCCAGTTGTGCATCTTAAAGTCCACCCAAGGGTATAAAAAGGCGAATAAAGATGGCAAAGTCCACCAGTCTTTTCTGCTCCCAATTTTTTTATAACATGTTTCGCGTCAATGAACCCTTGTTGAGTCCAAATAATGTAATATCATATGAGTAGTGTTGTAAATTCACATGTAAGAGTATTTCTACTTTCAGAGAGAAAAGTTCATCCAGGCACTCCAAGCAGTGTCCAAACGGGAAGTTATAAAGGCTTCATCAGGGCTTGAACTTTGGGATGAACTTTTCTCTCCTGATTCAACTTGTCCCCGATATCCAAGAGCACCCAAAATCTTTAACACCACTGTGATGACTGCTTGAGCTACTAGCCACCTGTGTGTATTTCGACTTCTACTTTATACAACTCTGGCAGTAACCGCAGAGATACACCAGCGGCGACGCGACTCAAGCGACAGAGTGTAGCAGCAAGCGATACGAGAGATTGAGGAGACTAGAGTATGTCCGTACAGGCAGAAGGCAAAGCATTCAAGCATTCCCATTGGCTGTGGTCACTGACCTCTATACAGTCATTGGCTGTCGCCGCTTGTCGCCGAACCGCGTCATAAAAAGTTGAAAAGATTTCAACTTCAAATTGTCGCGCTCGTCGCGCAAATCGCTCTAGTCTCCAGAATCGCTTTTGTCTCTCGACTCAATACAAAGTCAATTACTTCCGTCGCTCAACTCGCTCAGATCGCCGCTGGTGTATCTCTGCGGTAAGAGTCCAATTTTCAACTCTAAAATGTGAACTCTGCTTCTGTTTTGCAGTGTAAACTGGACTTCCAGGCGTGCACCTCTGGGAAGAGTCTGGTGGTGAAGTGTGAGGGTCCCTGCCCGTGTCTCCCAGGACAGGAGCTCATCAAGCACCACAGCGACAAGACCGGTAAGTCACCACTTTCTGTTTCTCTCATATGGAAATGCATTGTGGGTAATGTGGGTAATGACATTTTTTGATTTTTTGTGCATCTAAGCTGTTTAATTGTGCAGTTGTCTGTGTGAAAGGGAACTTTGTGCACTTTGAGATGTTGGGGTGAAACGAGGACATTGTTGGTGCTGACTTTGTATTGAGGTGCTATACTGAGAATGATGTTGCTGTTGACTTTGGAGTGTCCTGCGGTGCAGTTAAGACACTTCATCTGTTGACTTGGTATTGAGCTCACTGTTGCTGTTGACTTTGTACTGTGCTGAGGTGCAGTGAGGACACTGTTGCTGTTGACTTTGTGAGCATGAACCCTTCTTCTGGACGACTGCCAGTTGCTTTGGAAACTCAATTGTATTGTCATGTAGAGGATGTAGCCAATGCGACTGTGTGAATGTATGCACGTGTGTGTCTGTGACTCATGTTGTGTTTGTGCGGGTGCCCACGTGGGATTCTCTTCTGTCATGTCCCTTTCTGTACTCCTGAAAACATATCCATGGAGACCAAGCATTGATACTATCTTTCTCTGGCTCCATTTCTCTGTTTTTATCCCGCTGACCTGGTCTCAGAGTTCCATGAAATCAGCATGGTCCACAATGCTCAAAACCTGTGGTGGCAGTTCTGAGAATATCTCCAAGGAAGTCATGTCAAAGTCAGGCCACGATAGGCATGATCTATTGGCCGCACAGTGATCACTAGATTCACTACAGAACCCATAGGAACAGCTAAGAAAGAATTGTGACATGATCTTGAAAGTTGACCCAATATTATTCAATTGCACCTGCGGTACTTAATTACATGCACAGATATTATTCCAAAGGATGTGTCGAGCAACATTTTTACTACAGCCCATTCGAACATTGGTCATCTTTTATTTATTTGAATTCCAGATCCAGTACACCAACTTAATATTACATGATTGTGTCTTGTTTGGACCCTCTGAATGTTTCGTGGTTCTGCTCTATGGTATTAACTTCAGATTGATATAGTATTAACTTCAGTCCAGCCCTGTTTACACTCAGTATCTGTTGGTCATTGTCCGTTGTTTCCTTTTTCCTTGTGTCTTTGTTTCCCTCTCTCTCTTTCTCTTTCTGTCTCTCTCTCTCTCTCTCTCTCTCTCTCTCTCTCTCTCTCTCTCTCTCTCTCTCTCTCTCTCTCTCAAATTCAAATTCAAATTCAAATATGCTTTATTGGCATGCCTATTGATAACAGTGTTGCCAAAGCGTACAGATAACATAAAAGAACATTACGGTCAATTAGGAACATTAAGCATATATGTGTTAAAAATATCACACGCACACGCACACGCATACACACACGCGTGCGCGCACACACACACACACACACACACACACACACACACACACACACACACACACATTTGCATTAAGAACATTAAACACACACACACACACGCACACGCACGCACACACACACACACACACTTGCATTAAGAACATTAAAAAAACACACGCACACGCACATGCATACACACAAGCATAAAACCAGAACAATTCATTGCATACTATCACTGTCTCTCCGGGTATGGCATGCTGCAACATATTTTGCTGCTATTTCACAATTGTGTCTTTCTCCAAGAATATAAGCCATCTTTTCATTATCATTTTGTATGTTAAAATTGGGTACTTCTTTTGCAAAGATTAGAAAATATTGCTGCCTAATTTGTTCATATTTTGGACAGTGGAGCAGAAAGTGCATCTCGGTCTCAACCTCATCAGTCGTACAGTGACCACATATCCGCTGATCTCTTGGTAGCCATGTTTTTTTGTAGCGTCCTTTCTCTACAGCTAGACTGTGGCCACATAACCTGTACTTGGTTAGGATCTGTCTCTGCTTTGTATCTCTGACTGTGTAGAGATACTCTGCCAATTCATAATTTCTTTTTAGTCCACGATAACATTCTAGTTTGGATTGTGATTTGGTCTGGTTTTCCCAGTGTTCCAGGTAAGTATATTTGCATTGGTTCATAATTTGTTTGACTTTGATTTGATTTTGTACAGCAGGGATGGTCTGAGGTTGATGGGTTAGTGAGTTAGGAGGTTTAGTTAACTTCAGAACCAACTGACTGAGGGGATTGGTATTAGGGCTAACCTCTTGGGTTTTAAATGCTTGGGATTTTATAGTGTTTTCTTCACTAAATTTTAGATGTGTCCAAAACTTTAGGGATCTTTTTTGTATATTTATCGCCAATGGGAATCTGCCTAATTCTGCCCTGCATGCATTTGTGGGAGTTTTTCTTTGGACTCTGAGGATATTTCTGAGAAATTCTGCATGCAGGGATTCTATGGGATGCTTGTCCCATCTAGTGTAGTCTAGCTTACTGAGTGGGCCCCATACTTCACATCCATATAATGCAATAGGCATAATGACGCTGTCAAATATTTTACACCAGATTTTAATTGGAATTTGAATTTTGTAAAAGTTTCGTTTGATGGCGTAGAGAGCTCTACGAGCTTTTTCTTTTAGCACATTCACTGCAAGGTCAAAGCTTCCAGAGGCACTGAGTGTCAGGCCTAAGTAGTTATATGATAATGAATGTTCTAGGGCGGTGTTTCCTAGAGTGAAAAGGTGTCTGGTTGCCTGCAGTCTGGGTTTTTTCTGGAAGATTACAATCCTTGTTTTTGCCAAGTTAACTGTCAGGGCCCCAGTTCTGACAGAAATGCTCTAGAGTGTCCAGGTGCTGTTGTAGCCCTTCTTTTGTGGGCGACAGCAGCACCAGATCATCTGCAAAGAGCAGGAATTTAACTTCCATGTTGTTTAGGGGGAGTCCAGGGGCTGTAGATTGTTCCAGTTGCACCGCTAACTCATTAATATAGATATTGAACAAAGTAGGACTCAAACTACAGCCCTGTCTCACCCCGCGCCCTTGAGTGAAGTAGTCTGTTCTGCTATTATTAATTTTTATGGCACATTTGTTGTCCGAATACATGCTTTTGATTAAGTCGTATGTTTTACCCCCTACACCACTTTGCAATATTTTGTAAAACAGTCCATCAAGCCAGATTGAATCAAACGCTTTTCTAAAGTCGACAAAACAGGCAAACATTTTGTTTTTGTTTTTTTGGAGAACATGTTTGTTGATTAGGGTGTGTAGGGTGTAAATATGGTCAGTAGTACGGTGTTTTGGTAGGAATCCAATTTGACTATTACTCAAGACATTGTGTTTGATAAGGAAGGACTGTATACGGGCGTTTAGAATACAGCAGAAAACCTTCCCCAGGTTACTGTTCACACAGATGCCTCGGTAGTTGTTGGGGTCGAATTTGTCTCCACTCTTGAATATTGGGGAAATAAGCCCCCTGTTCCAGACCTCAGGAAAACAGCCAGCTTGGAGAGTAAGGTTAAATAGTTTCAAAAGCACCTGATGCAGCTCAGGAGTGCTGTGTTTCAGCATTTCAGTTCTGATGTTGTCAGGACCGCATGCTTTCTTAGATTTCAGTTTGTGGAGTGTGTCCAGTAATTCATCTAATGTGATTTCATAGTCAAGAGGGCTCTGATTATCTTTTATAATATTTTCTAGAGAGTGTAGTTTTTCTTTGATGATTTGTTGGCCAATTGTGAGATTATTTGGTGTAATGTTTTCATACAGGCTTTCAAAGTATGTTTTCCATATTTCTCCATCTTTCAGAGGTGTTTCTTGCCTTTGTTTTGGGTTCAGGCTATTCCATTTTTCCCAAAATTGATTTTCCCTTATGGAGTTTTCGATTTCTGCAAGGGTTTCATCATAGTGGTTTTGTTTTTTCTTTCGAATTATGGATTTATACTCTTTCAGTTTTTTGCAATAATTCTCTCTAATTTCAGCATTATGTGGTTGTCTATGTTTTTGATTTGACAGTTGTCTGACATGTTTTCGCTTCAGTTCACACTCCTTATCAAACCATTTTTCTTTTTTGGGTTTACTTTTATGTTTTAGGTTTCTTTTCCGTAGGTTTGCTTTTATTGCAATATTGTGGTATAGTAAAGTGACTTTACTTATTGCCCGATTGACGTCAGATTGATTTGGTTCAAATTTGGTCAGAAGAAAATGATTAATATTGTTAGTGATTTCAATTGAGTTTGCTGCATTAATGAATTCAGTTTCACTGCCATTTGTCCATTTGTATGGTGGATTGAGTTCAACCAGTTTCTTTGTAACTGCTGTTGTGTTTTTTGTTCTTTTAAGGAAGACATTGATTTGGCAGTGATCTGAAAGTGGTAGCTGTGGTCTTACAGTGAATGCGTTGATGGAGCTGGGGTCCATGTCAGTAATTGCATAGTCCACTACACTAGACCCAAGAGGTGAGCAATAAGTGAACCGGCCTAATGAGTCCCCTTTCATCCTACCATTAAGGAAGTACAGGCCCAGGCCTCGACAGAGATGCACTAACTCTCTACCATTTTTATTCGTGACAGGATCAGGGTTGTGTCTTGATTTTTGTATTGGGTTTTCCAAATTTGGTAGCATAATAAATGCATCATCTTTCTCATCTATGTCAATGATTTCATTTTCTAGGCCTGTTCTGGCATTGAGGTCTCCACATAGCAACACACTTCCCTGGGCCTGGTAATGGTTGCATTCATGGTTGAGTTCGTTAAAGAACTCTTCATTGTAGTATGGTGATTCTGCTGGTGGGGCGTATATGGCACATATATATATGTCATTTTTATCATTTGCAATGCCTTTGTTCAATTTTAGCCATATGTGAGTGGGCCCTCTTTTTACAGTATGTAAATAGGGTGAAAGGTATTCCCTGATCCAAATTATGACCCCCCCTGAATCTCTGCCACGTGTTATGCTTTTGTTTTTAAAGGATGGTAAGATAATTTCATAATACCCGGAGGGACAGTGAGTAGTAGCGTCTGCTCTGCACCAAGTCTCTAACAAAACAATGATATCGTGGTTTTTGATATTCAATAAGAAATCTGGATTAAGGCTTTTTGCTCCAAAAGTTGTTGAATAAAGTCCCTGGATGTTCCAGGAACTTACAGAGAATGATTTTAACATATGTAAATGTGATTTGGCATTAAAGTCATAGAAAGTGACAAATAGAATGAATGAAAAACAAGAAAATGTAACTGTTGTATATCACATAACACACAGATTTACATGTTTTTTTTTGTATTTTTTGTTTTGTTTTTTTCCCCTCTCTCTCTCTCTCTTATCCCTCTCACCTCCTTACTGTCTGTCTCAGCTGAGTTTGTTGAAGATGAGGTGCAATAGTTGCCTCACCTCTCCAATGTCAGTGCAGGCCGGGTGTATTTGACCTTGCAGTACGTCTGCGTAGGTTCTGTGGCCCTGTGGGGCCTGGCAACATAAACAGCTGCCTGTTGGGGTGCTGGTCCCATATGCACCTGGAGTGTGTGTTGACCTGGGCTGGTGACACAAGTCACGTTGGTGTGCTCCAGGGCCTGACGGAGGAGCGCTGGCCTGGGCTTTCCTTGGCTCGGGTCGACCTCGCTGTGTGCTGATGGTCTGGGTTGGCCTGGACGGTGTGCTGATGGTCTGGGTTGGTCTGGCTGGTATCCAACTGGGCTGTGCTCCACCTTGCTGGGCTTCTCCAACCTGGCTGCGAGGGGGCCGGGACATGCTGGGATGGGTCCTGGGTGTCCTGTGTGGTCCGCCATGTCTGTGGTGTGGTCTTTGCTCTTTGTCACAGGTCTGGGGCTCTGTGCTGACTCGGAGAGGAGGTGGGGTTCTGTTTAATGCTGTGTCTTTAAGATTTTTTGCGAACTGTCCAATTGCACTGGAGTGGAGATGTACATGGTCGTACAGGTGTTCCACAGAGAGTGATGGGTGATGAGCAACACGAGTGTTTGGAATGTCAGAGCAGTAGGAAGCGATTTTCTTGTTGATCTTGTTGGTCAATTCTTTGGGAAAGTCTTTTCTGGGGAGGAGGGATGAAATGATTATGTTTGCTGCGGGGAATTGTTTGTGGGCTTTCATTGCCACCACATGCAGGGATTCTGCCACGGCCTCCCCTTTTGATCGTAGGTCGTTTGTCCCTGTATGGATGATTATATTTTGGGGATCCTTGAGGGTGGATGGACAAAGAGTGTTCAGGGCAGTCTCTGTAGTGGGGCACCAGAATTTGGCCACTCTGTGGGTGGGGAAGAGTTTTAGAGGGTCAATGTGTCGGCCATTTGAATCGAAGAGCAGGGCTGTTTTCATTGGTTGTGGGGGTGGCGTTGTTCTAGACAGGGTTGGGGGCGTTCGCGCTGAGGCAGCAGGCAGGGGTAGCTGTGCAGGTGACGTCTCTGGTCCACATAGGCCCGGAGTATGTGGATCTGTTGTTTCAGCAGTGGACGTCACAGGCAGGAGTGTAGGCGTGGGTGTGCATGTTGTCAGGGATGGTTCAGGTGGAGTTGACCCCGTTTTCGATGTGGGTGTGTCTAGTGCATTAGGCAGTAGTGGGGTAAGGTGGGTGGGTGAGCAGGAATATTCTCTCGATGGGGACATAAACATTTCCAGGTTGTTGTCTGTCTGTGCACCTGTTGTTGTTGTGTGTACATGTGTCCCTTTTAGTGTTGCAAGGGTGTTTGTCAGAGTGGTAATCTGTTTTGACAGGTTTTGAATAATGTTGTCTTTCTCTTCCAGTGTCACCTTTAGTTGTGTAATTTCACTATTCAGTGTGTTGTTGCTGTCTTTCAGACTGTCCATTCCTAATTCAAGTGCCTTTAGCTTGATCTCATTTCCCCTCTTGAAGTTCATAAGTTCATCTTTTAGCTCTCTGATGACGTCATTTTCTGATAGCTGACTTTCCTTGAACTCTGCTATTTCCATCTCCACTAAAGTCAGGCATTCTTGGATCCTTTGCACTGACACAGCAGACCTGGGTGTCAGAGGGGAGTGAGACGCAGTGGCCGTGTATGGAGAAGGAGCAAAGGGAGGGACAGGGGCAGGGGCAGTGAGAGAAGGGGGAGGGGGAGGGGCTGTGGGCTCTGCT
>NW_026945709.1:184466-189466 GCF_034702125.1 Engraulis encrasicolus
CATCAAAGACCAAAGACAACACCTCCCCTTTTAGAGTTGCATATTGCATTGCATATACAGTACATTTGCATGGGGATAAAGGCAGATTGGTGGCATGGTTTTCCCTTGTCTTCATCTTCTTTATCCTCCTCCTCATCCTCCCCCTCTTCCTAATCATCATCGTCATCTTCATCATACTAGCTTTAACTTAAACTGAAAGTTATATTCTGAAGAAAAGCTTTAAACCGTTTGATACGTTTAACCATTCCAGAAGAGACTGCAGAGCAGTACTCTCTGAGAAATATGAGAGTAATGAGGAGTGAAAAAAATGTGCACTATATGATGGTATTTCATTGCAAAGCTGTGTATGACTAGCAAAGGTATTGTCTTTAGTCTCCAGGCTCTACTTGTTTCAATGAAAATGGAAATAAAATTACTTACAACTTCCCACAAGGAACATATTCACTATACTTTTTTATTAAATCCTACAAAGAAAACGATAGAGCTGCATAATTCTTCAAATTTAATTTAGAAACTTGAAATGATCTTCTATTTTGTCTTGTGATGCATTCTCCCACTTACTCATGTTAATATGAAACAACAAATCTTCACCGACATCATACATAAACCATGTTTGACAACTATGCACATAGGGGGTGTATGTCTCCTATGCCTGTTTAAATTTTGTGCTTTGCAATTTGTAAGGTAGTATTTTTTTCTCTTTGCCACATTAGTCATTCAGTGCATAAATCACATCATAACATATCAGCAAGTGCCTGGCTGTCTGCTGGAATATGAAATGTTGGTGCAAACAACTTTTCAGTAGATTATTATATTGAATATCTGCCATATGTGATACATGATTGAACATCATACTGTAGCTTTTTTGAATACCTGTTACAAAAAATCTCCAGAATCGGAGACATAGACTGTATTGAGCTTAAAACAAAATCTATATCGCCCTGTCACAAAATCTAGGTTTGCAATATGTTATTTTTGGTCAGATGATGAAAATTGCTCGCCTGGATAATAGCATAAGTCATTTTGAAGGAATGAGGAATGTCCAACAGCCTGGAATTATCTGCCTATTGAATCTCATTGTTGAGCAAAAAAGGAAGAAGTCCTTATTCCTAGCTAAGCAGAACTCCATAACACGCTGCCTGTTCACAGCAAGGCTGCTTACATAGTCAACGTGAGCTAACGCATATTAACCTTTAAGAGTGTGGGTTTTGAACATTCTATAAAAAGAATGTGTTCTATAACAATGCAAGATTCTAAAATTCCAAATTGTATTGAATGACGCCCAGAATTCTATAGAACTTTCACTGCCCGTACATTCCCGTCACACCGATGTGACGGTACACTCTTAAAGTTTAATATGAAGAGGGAATATCTGCGCTTCAGCCTTGGTGGTGCTCACAGTCGAGGACAGCAGTATCAAGACAGACTGGGCTACTTAGTGACTAGACCCAGGCATGTTAATGAGTTAATATTTAAATGTACGTCTACACATGCTCACCCGTGACACAAGTATCTCCTTCTGACGATGCATGTACTGCGTGTCAAGTGTTAAAAATTCAGGGGATGTGTTTTGACATTGACGCATGATGGCGTGTAACCATAGGGATGCATAGCCTTGTGGGATGGGTATGCATCAGGATGAGTTGACTCTGTAAGCCCCCCATAAGTCAGTTGCACCTTGAGGTGTAGCAAGGCAAGGGAGTTTAACTAATGTGTTGACCCTGAGCTATGCTATCTGTTATTCATTTCCATTCCTCCTTCATTGACTAGGCAATAAGCCCTTTGCTACGTCTGTTTACCTGGGGATGAAAATGCTCATTTATTTTTTGGAAATGTTATTGCATGCAAAAGAAATCTATATTTCCACTCTTGTCTTCCTCAGATGTTAGAAACGTATATTTACCTACATCTGTCCTATTTACCTACTATTTCTATCCATATACCCTGTGTTTGTCTGTGTACACCGTATGTGCTTAGAAGTGTCTATGTGAGACCATGTCTGTTTATCTGCACCTGTTTACACTGATGGTGATGTGTCCGCTTATGCATCTGTTCTGACAGTAAGCGTTCTGTGGATGCTTCTCATGCGGGCTGCTGCAGTCGCCACACTTGTCAGGTCGGGTTTAGTCAGCCATGCACCTCCTCTGTGTCATCATGTGTGTCATCCTCATCCAATGTGCCTCAAGGGTTTACAGCTTTGCGTATCTGCACCAAGCTTTTACTAAAATAAGGTTTAGCGCTCCATGGGTATACTCTGTGTCATCCTCTGTGTCATCTCAATTCCATGTCTTCTCTGCCACCGTATGCTGCATTGGGTCGCCACACCAACATCTTAAGTTGGGTTAAGTTTGGGTTTAGTGGATAGGCCATGGGCATCAACATCGTAATTATGTCCATTGGGATCAACATTACAATTATGTCCACTGGTGTCATCCTGTGCCATCCTCTGTGTTATCCTCATTGCATGTTTCTCCATGGCATTGGGTCATTTCTCCATTTAACCTTGGGTTAAATGGGCCATGGGCATCAACATCATTATAATGTCCAAGGGCATGCTCTGTGTCACCACCCTATGTCTCCTGGGCTACCCGTATGCCATAGCATTGGGTCTTTGTACCAACTTCTGAAGTTGGGGTTTAGTTAGACTTAGGCATTAACATCTTAATCATTGTCATCATCACCATCATTTGTGAATGCAATTTAACATACAATGAAAATACATTTTGAAGAAAAATGTCTATAAAGTCAATCACACCAGAATAGATTTGTTCATGCTGAGACATATGCAGTCAACCTCCTAATTAGTGTGCCATGGGCATTCTCTGTGTCATCCTCTGTGTCATCCCCATCCCATGTGTCTCCTGAGCTCTGTATACCGTAACATTGGGTCTCTTAACCAACCCCAGGTCTTAAGGCTATTATGAAGACTAATTACCGCAGCCATGGGGGTTCTTTAGAATTGGATGTGTAAGGCATGTCTAATTCCTAATGAACCTACACAGTATGACACTGTGTCTGCGTGTATGTATGTGTGTGTGTGTGTGTGTGTGTGTGTGCGTGCGTGCGTGCGTGCGTGCGTGCGTGCATGCGTTCGTGTGTGTGCATCACTCTGACTTGTGTGCATCACTTTGAGCTGTTTGAATCTACTTAAGTCAGTGTACTGTGACATTCTCCACTACCAGGGCCCATATAACAGTCTAATATACTGTGGCCAAATGAGAAGGCATGTTATTTAAGATGGCTGCATCAACAGTAACAGCAAATGCTAAAATCAAGAGCAGGATCAAAAAGACATTTGGTTGAAAAAGAACATCACATTTTGTTTCATCCAAACTTCCGTTTGCATGAACTGAAACATTTCCTCTGATTGCTTACAATTTTCACAATGTCTGTTTGGTTCAAGCCCGAGCCCGACCCGAGTCCGACAGATATTCTATTTTTTTTGTCCGAGTCCGGCCCGGCCCGTCGGGTTCCGACCCGGCCCTTCGGGCTTCGGTCGGGTTGCCATGCTCTGGTGTGTGTGTGTGTGTGCATACTTTTGTGTGTCCGTACGTGTTTGTGTGTGTGTGTGTGTGTGTGTGTGTGTGTGTGTGTGTGTGTGTGTGTGTGTGTGTGTGTGTGTGTAACGGTTGCCATCTAGCAGAGTTTGGCCGTAGAATGTTAGTAAACTTCTCTCCTGAAGCCCTATACAGTATCAGTAGGCCTGTCCTATTGGTCTGGATCTTTAGCTCAGTTGTATCATGCTGTGCTTGTTGGACTGGAGCGTTGATTGGAAAGTCAGAAGTTCGAGCCCCAAGTGGCAAAGTGCGCAGGAGTGAGGTTGAGAGGGATGAGAGCAAGGGATGCTATCTAGCAGAATACGGCGGTAGAATGTTAGTCAACCTCCATCCCGAAGCCTCGTATAATATCAGTATTATAATTAGGCCTATTACAATTATTACAATTATTACAATATTGGTTTGAACCTTTAGCTCAACAGTATCATGCTGTGCTTCCCATGCCGAATTATAGCGCTGACTGGTAGTTCCAGGGGTTCGAGCCAGGAGTGGCAAACTAGCACAGGGTGACCTCGGTTACGTGTTTGTAAATATTTTTTTTCTTTCTATCTTGGACTGGAAGATGAAGCAACATATGATGAACTTTTCATATTTAAGACAAACAAAGGACCATCTCGCTGCTCTCCCTCTCGACATGACTCTGAAATTACCCATGAGTCATTGGGCTGCAGTCACAGTCACTGTCACCCCCCTCCAGGCCCACCCACAACCCCCAGCCCCACACCGCCACGCACTCCCCAGCCGTATGCCAACGCAAAATATATTTGGAAATATGTCTGGGTGTATTTGTGATACAGTTTGCATGCTGTTTTTCAAGTGTGTGTGTGTGTGTGTGTGTGTGTGTGTGTGTGTGTGTGTGTGTGTGTGTGTGTGTGTGTGTGTGTGTGTGTGTGTGTGTGTGTGTGTGTGTGTGTGTGTGTGTGTGTCTGTGTCTGTGTCTGTGTCTGTGTGTCTGTGTGTGTGTCTTTGTGTCTTTCTCTATGTCTCTGTGTACGTGTCTGTCGGCCTGTTTGCCTGTTCGTCTGTGCAACGTGACATCTCTGGAGAAATATTTTGAGTGAATCACAACAGAAACTTGGGCATAATAAATAAAGAAATATGTAGAGATGGATTTGACCCCAGATTTATTATGGTTGACCCCTTTTGGATTATGGTTTGTCTTTTTTTTCTTTGCACACGACAGTTGCATTCTTGTAAAAACATGCAAAATTATTCCTACAAATGTAGAATTAGTCACAAACAGAAATATGCATATATTGCATATGCATGAAAAGGGCCGACTTAATCCCACACACACACACTCATGCATATTCCCAGTTGTTTTATGTGATTGAACTACACAACCTGAACTTGAACTTCAGTGCTATGTCATTCAAACACACTCAGTATCTCTCTCTCTCTCTCTCTCTCTCTCTCTCTCTCTCTCTCTCTCTCTCTCTCTCT
>NW_026945709.1:196966-201966 GCF_034702125.1 Engraulis encrasicolus
GTAAACTGAACTGGCTCCAGCCTCAGATTGGTCATGCAGTGGTTTCTAGGCTGCAATTATGGACGAAATATGAGTTATTATCCTTAACACCCTGTCGCTTAGCGGCTTACGGTTGACTCAGATCCTCGTAGCCTCAAGGCTCATCAAACAGCTGCCTGCTGAACCCTTTTGAAGCGTTTCATCATGTCTTACATGGTGTGTGTGCGTGTGTGTGTGTGTGTGTGTGTGTGTGTGTGTGTGCGCGTGCGCGTGCGTGCGCGCGTGTGTGTGTGTGTGTTTGTGCGCACGTTGGTGCACATGTGTGTGCTTCTCTTTTCTACGATGACAGAAAAATCTTGATGCACCCGGAGCAAAATGTTCAACAAGGCTGCTTCATTAGGCCAAGTCTGACCGCAGAGTTTATTTGATCTCGGAGACGGCAGATGAGGTTAGAAATATGATGATAATCCTTCAGCGCTCATAATATGATAAGAGTCAGAGCACACCAGGGTTCACAAGTGGATTTGAAGCTTAGGTCTGCTGTGCATATTAATGTGTACAGGCAATCCCACATGTTATCACACCACAAATTGGGTCTGATACGCATGTAAATGTGAGGTGGCTCTCAAAACCCAACGATGCACGTTGACCACAACATCACTGGGCCCCAGCTTATAAGCTTTTATTTAGCTTCACTTGGGGACCCTTCTCTCCATACTGTTATAGTTTCTCATGAGATGTAACTGAACGTCAAAATGAGGGTGTGAAGAGAAAAATAAATCATTCGTTCATTCGTTCATTCGTTCATTCATTCATTCATTCATTCACAGGCTCATTGGTATGGCAGTCACAACATGCCTACAACTCAAGCAGAGGAGCTCCATTCTACATAAAGCAATTGCCAAGGGTTTCACATCGCTGTCACAAAAACTGTGTGAGCACCATTCAACACGACCACAAAAGACATATGGGAGTTCAAACAGCAGTCAGTGGTGCTGTGAACATGAGGAACTCACTGGGGATTCGTTTTGGCCAATTCATTCTTGACCAGAAAAGCAAGGCCGACGGATAAGGGAGAAAAACTCACATTCTGCTCTCTTGGACGATTGGAAAGATTTGACCCGAGGCAACCCAGACAGTTCTGAGAGCTATGACACATGGGAAAACTCCCATCTTCTCGCAGTAGATGTGGACGGCTATTCAAACGTTGCCTTCCTCTCTATCTCAGGCTTACTACTCCCCGTGCGGTAGGTAGAGGATGGAAGCAAAACAAAATCTTGCCCAAAAAAAGTCTCCATGCAAGCGCACAGTTCTCTTGAACGCAGCATGGATAAGCGTCCTTCAGCCTGGGCCTGTGGTGAGGATTTTGGGTGAGGATCGGAGAGCTGTGGCTTGGCTTTTGTTAGGGCATAATGGAAGAACATGAATCAAGTTAGGATGATCTGGGGAGTAAATCCCCCTCATTGGCTACGCTTCCTTCCCTTGCATTGTTCTCTCCCTGCAGCCTGTCAGTCTGTCCGTCTGTCTCCCTTACGGCTTTTTGTTTGACAGCACGGAAACAAAAAACGTCTGAGCTGGTGGTCTTATCCAAAGCAATTTGCTGTGAATTAAGGAGCAGGGACACCACCACCAGTGGAGCAACGTGGGCTTCGATGTCTTGTCTATTTCGTTACATTCTCTCTTTCCCTGCAGCCTGTTGGTCTATCCAGCTCTTTGTCTATGTGTCAGTCTGTCTCTCTTTCAACGCTTTGTTTGACAGCATAGACACACAAAAAATGGCTGTCTGAGGCATTACATCATTTTGTTTAGCTGGTGGTCTTATCCAGAGCGACTTACAGCAAATTAAGGAACAGGAATAATACCCCTGTAGAGTAGCATGGTGTGGGGTTTATTTGATATGTGGCTCAAGGGCGTTTTGAGATGTGTTGCTATAGAATGCTTCTGTTTGTGGTGTTTTAGGGAGACTGCTGTATTTGTTCCAACAACAACATTGTCTACAGGTACATCCAACCTTCTTCAATGTCCAACAATGTAGCAGTGGTAATGGATGTGTGTTTATGTTCATTTAGTTTTATACAAGATCTGGCCTCTTTTGTTGCATTCAGACTTATAATTCGGGTCAGCAAACATCACAAAACTTAAACACTGAGTGAAGCCCATTCCCAGTGATTGACTTTGCTTACAGGTATAGAAATTGAATCTGTGACCATGACCAACTGCATAACCATTAGGTCAAAGCTTCCCATAAATGTTTCTTTACAAAACAGCCAAGAAATCATCAAAATGGACAAGCCTTCTCCACTCTACTTGTGTTAGAAGTGCTGGCACAGATTGCAAATACAGGCATGCCAGGACTTTCACTGACATTTTGAGTGCCTGTGCTTGACCAAAATGACCACTTTCACACAGTGTCAGTCAAGCGAGAGGCGAGTAAAAGAAAAAGAAATGTGCAACACATACCACTCCTTTCTCCAGTAGCCAAAATGATGTGAGAAGTACAGGAGTGTTGCAGGGATAATATTTTAAAATCTAGTCTGACAAATAAAGTACATGTCAGTACTTTTAATTACTTTGAGCTACAAAAGTAACACCAGAGTTCTTATGATGAGTTCTTATAATAAACTGTCTAGAGAACATGCAATAAAGGCTTCCTCCTACATTGTAATCTTGTCTGAGTGTATTTTAGTTGAAAGGCTCTAAAAACCATGCTACAGTACAGGGCTCCTTTCGCTGAGTCTGTCGTTAATTAATGTCACCATGGATCTCTACATACTTTTACCTCCACCTCGTTATAGCACAGCATGTACTGTACACTTCTGTTAACGTAAGCTGTTATTTTCTCTTGTGCTTTTTATATACTGTATCTCTCTCCAACTTTGGCACACCGTCCTCCTTCTCTGCTCCCTTTATCCTTCCCCACATTCCCTCCTCCTCCACTTCTCCCCGGCCCCCTCCTCTTTCCTTTTACTCTCAGTCCTGCTCTCCCCTTCCGTTACCTCATATACCTCGTCCTTGTCATACCTGTTATTTGATAGAAATGCCAATCTCCTGGTGTGGTTAGGTGCTACTACTATTTACCTGTATGTACATGTGTGCGTGTGCACGTGTATGCGTCTTGTGTTCTTGTACTTATATATAAAGAGCAACATGGCAATGCATATATTTGGACTGTAGTCTAACTAAAACCCAAACTGCCATTTAAAGGGCTCCGAATTTCTTTTCTGTTTATGTTTGGTCACCGTTGTGCAATGCTTCGTGCCCTTCCATTCAGGGCTTAATCTAAAAAAACACTTCCCCTTTTTGTCATCCAGATCTCAAGAATTGTCACTGTTGCAAAAGCTTGAGTCTGCACTGTTGTCAGTGCTGCAAGATGGCTATGTCGTGTTTGCACAATTCAGCAGATAATATGTGCAGACATCCACCATCTTGGCAAGTCAAACAAAGTCTCTCATGCATGTTTAATGGAAAGTTCTCTTGTGCTCTGTCTCATCCTACTTTTCTTGTGTTCCTAATAAATTCAGTCTGATGCTCTGCAAATATAATGACACGCTGCGGTTCAGACAAAAAAAAACAGTTCTTTGGACTTAGACACCTGGATAAATGAATAACATACACACTCAGACTTTACTAATGGTTTCAAAGTACTGGTGCTTCCCTAGGAGCACTCAAAGTTCATGAACACAGTCATGTCTTATGTTACATGTACCCTTATATGCATTTACGTAAGTCCCACACTCATACTATCCATCCATTTCTATAGTGGTTTTCCCATAGACTGAACACGTGCGGTATTCTGACTTTTCCAGTTAGAATTAGAAAAAAAGGCATTTTCATTTATCTGTTCACAAGTTGCTATAACAGAATGGAAATGATCAAGCCATAATATGGTACTAAATGTTCTGTGTAATGTTGTAGTTTTCTAATACTATGTAGTACTAAAAGACTGTTCAACAATTGTTTTAGGCTAGTGTTCCACTGGGGGAATTGGCAGCACAATATAAGGCTAGGAATTGCATATAGACAGCTTTGTGGATTACAGTCAAGAGCTCCATTGTAGCATCCAATCGTTCCTATGTGTTTGTGTCTATCCCATACTTTTGTTACACAGTGAATATGGAACTACACCTACAATGCACAGCCACACACTCCTTTATGACAAGAGAAAAACATCAGAAAAACAAGGACAAACACGTTTTATGTGTTGTTGCTTCATGCTGAGTTTTTCTTTTTCCTCACTTTCACACAGACACAGACACAAACATACACACACACTGTAAGTCTACACAAACACCCAAACTCTCTCTCTCTCTCTCTCTCTCTCTCTCTCTCTCTCTCTCTCTCTCTCTCTCTCTCTCTCTCTCTCTCTCTCTCTCTCTCTCTCTCTCTCTCTCTCTCTCTCTCTCTCTCTCTCTCTCTCTCTCTGACAGAATTGTCACAAAAGCTCCTTGTCTCCTTTTTTCAATCCCTCTCTGTTCTCCTCATCCTCTTGGCAAAGCCGCTTTGCTTTAAACACTGTTTCTGCTTTCTTTAAAGTCTGCTGTTGCCTCATTTCAAGTCTTCTCCCGTCTCCATCAAGGTCTTTTTTAAACTTGATTTGAATGACTCAAGGTGAACACCCACTGCGTCTGACCCTCTCACTTTAGTAAGTCTCACAAAAATAGATGCTTAGAAGCTTATTAAAAAGTGTGTGTGTGTGTGTGTGTGTGTGTGTGTGTGTGTGTGTGTGTGTGTGTGTGTGTGTGTGTGTGTGCGCGCGTGTGTGCACACGCATGTGTGCACGCGCATGTGTGTGTGTGTGTTTATGACAGGAAAAAAGTCATTTTGTAGTGCAGACCTTTTGTCGGGAAAAGTAGAACTTTTGTGGAAGAATCTATGACTTTGTGTCTGTTGTGTCTCTGTGCCAAGGGATGCGATAGAAATGCACTGGCAAACATCATGTCCACAGTGCCACCAGCCATGGCTGCACCACTCCCGGGGGAGGTGTTGGCACTAAAGGGGCATCTTTTGGGTTTTGCAGTCTG
>NW_026945709.1:206966-211966 GCF_034702125.1 Engraulis encrasicolus
CTATTTTGTTAGCATGCGTAAGCAGACAGACAACCAGGCAACATTATGAGAAAAACACAAAGGTAAATGAGAGAGCCCTTAAAGCCAGCTACCACGTATGGGAAATGCAGCCTGGTCTGAAACACTATTTTGACCGTATCTACTTTATGTTGCCACAATTATATCACCTTTTCGTTTAGTTTGTACTGTTAACTTATTTCAACTGGACTTTCATTCATCACCTGTTATCATCCTGGACGCAATAAATTATTTTCTGCACCATAACATGAGTGCGCGTTCAATCCCAGCCGAGGCCTAGTGTTTGCCATTCCGTGGAAACTTTGGAGAAATGGATGCCACAGAACTTGTACCTAAATAAAAATGTAAAAAGTCCCAAACAGTGCGTAATCACATCTGGGTTTCTTTCCTTTACTCTGCTTACAAAGCATTTGGTAGCTTACGCCCGACCATGGCTGCAGCTCCATCAGTGCAGACACTTGTGCCGTTTTCCCACTTAAGTCCTCCTTTTTCAAGATATTCTGATGTGACCCGAAAATGTTCTTCTCCTGTCGTTTTTTTCTGGTAATGCATTGCAAAATAGGAGGCCAGGAGTTGGGCATGTAGCCCATCCCTGCAAATAGAATGTTTTTTGGACAGAATAAAAATGTGTAAATAGTAGGGATAGCCTACTTTGAAGTTTATAGCCTCTTTAAGAAGTGAACATGTTAAGTAAACTTTCTATTTGAAATAGGAAATATAAAAGATGATAAAAAATACAGTTTTGTGTTGATTTGATTGGTATTCAATACACTTTGCTAAGAATGGCTATTGTTAATACAGAAAATATTGTTTTCATTATTGCATCATTTTTGGTTGGTGTGCTGCGATATTTTTTCAAGGGAAAAAGTGTGCCTTGGCTCAAAAAAGGTTGGGACACACTGCTCTACAGTCACATGCCCAAGAGGATATTTTATTTCAGGGTAGGCAGAGTGAGTGTGTGTGTGTGTGTGTGTGTGTGTGTGTGTGTGTGTGTGTGTGTGTGTGTGTGTGTGTGTGTGTGTGTGTGCGTGCGTGCGTGCGTGCCTGCGTGCGTGCGTGCGTGCGTGCGTGCGTGCGTGCGTGCGTGCGTGCGTGCGTGCGTGCGTGCGTGCTTGTGCGTGTGTCCTTGAAACTTATTCTGTTTACGTCACAGACACACACACACAGAAACAGGAACACGCACACACTCACACTCACACACACACACACACACACACACACACACACACACACACACACACACACACACACACACACACACACACACACACACACACACACACACACACACACACACACACACACACACACACACACACACACACACACACTTTGGGGATTACTTGCCCTTTAACCCGTATTTTTCATCCTATTACGCACCAAATACATTACCTAGAATACATTTCATCACTGCACCTGCCTTCTCATATCATGCATGCTGATATGGAAATCCCCTAAACAGGACTTGTCTCGCTTGCCTATGTCTTTGCCATTGTCCTGACTTTGTTTATCTGCAGTCTGAAATTGTATTGAAATGAATTTGGTATCGAATGTAATTTTTATGTGGTAGAAAATGAGAACAGGTTGAAGATAGAGAGGGACACAAGAGAACGCAGACAGGACTTCTGTAATCACACACCTGGATAATCTGCCTTTATCCCTCAATTTGTCTGATGTAATGTTTGTTTTTACACAATGCATGCAAAATCTCTCTCTCTCTCTCTCTCTCTCTCTCTCTCTCTCTCTCTCTCTCTCTCTCTCTCTCTCTCTCTCTCTCTCTCTCTCTCTCTCTCTCTCTCTCTCTCTCTCAATTCAATTCAATTCAATTCATAGAAGCTTTATTAGCATGACAAAAAATATTTTGTATTGCCAAAGCATTGGTTGAAGATACGTACATTGGTAATGATAATATAATGAAGTAAGTGTTAAAACAAACACACAAATGAATGCTTGCAATTGCATGGAAAATATCAGCAAGAAAAGAAAGCAAACAGAAACGTGTGTGTGTGTGTGTGTGTGTGTGTGTGTGTGTGTGTGTGTGTGTGTGTGTGTGTGTGTGTGTGTGTGTGTGTGTGTGTGTGTGTGTGTGTGTGTGTGTGTGTGTGTGTGTGTGTGTGTGTGTGTGTGTGTGTGCATAGTGTTCATAGTGTGTGTGTGTATGTGTGTGGGGGGGTAGTGGCTTTTGTGGTGTCTATTCAATGTCCCTCTGTCTATGGCATGCACTGACATATTTGGCAGCAAGCGTTGCTGTCTGCCCTTGTTGTCCCAGTAGGATAGATAATGTTTTATCTGTATTCAGATCCGGGAAACCCGGGATTACTTGGTTAAATTTATTAAAATGCGCTTCTCTAATTTTTGAATATTTGTCGCATTGGAGAAGGAAGTGCGCCTCTGTCTCGACCTCACCTGTCGTGCAGTGAGCACATATCCTTTGCTCTCTTGGCAGCCATGATTGTCGTCGTCTGCCTTTTTCGAGAGCAAGGCTGTGGTCACTGAGTCTGTATTTGGTCAGGATCTGCCGCTGCTTTATATCTCTGACAGTAAAGATATTCTTCCAGTTCATAATTTGTTTTGATAGTCCTATAACATTCTAATTTGCTTTGGGTTTTGGTTTCATTTTGCCAATGGTCCAGATTCAGAGCTTGGGATTTTGCTGCCTCAGAATGCAGCGTGTCTGTGGGACTTGTTTGGAGGTGCATCCAGAATTTTAGAGCTCTCTTTTGTATGTGGATTGTCAATGGATATCTTCCCAATTCTGCCCTACATGCATTTGTTGGTGTCTTCTTTTGAATTTTTAGGATCAGTCTACAGAATTCTGCATGAAGGGTTTCTATAGGATGCTTGTCCCATCTAGTGTAGCTGTGTTCACTGAGTGGACCCCATATCTCACTTCCGTACAGCGCAATAGGCTGAATTACACAGTCAAATATTTTGCACCATATCCTGATTGGTATGTCTATGTTCCAAAATTTTCTTCTAATTGCATATAGAGCTCTGCGAGCTTTGTCTTTTAGGGCATTCACTGCCAGGCAGAAACTGCCTGATGGAGTAATGGGTAGGCCAAGGTAGGTGTACTTCATTGTGTGATCTAGGCTGGTGCTACCTAGATTGAAGTGATATCTGGCTTCCTGACATCTGGGCTTCTTTTGGAATACCATAATATTGGTCTTTTTTAGGTTTACTGTCAGGGCCCAGTTCTGACAGTAACTTTCTAGTAGGTTTAGTTGTTGTTGTAGTCCCTCTGGTGTAGGAGACAACAGCACCAAGTCGTCTGCATAGAGAAGACATTTGACTTCTTTGTCCAGTAGGGTGAGGCCAGGGGCTGTACACTGTTCCAGCTGCATTGCCAGTTCATTAATATATATATTAAACAGCGTTGGACTGAGGTTGCAGCCCTGTCTCACTCCTCTATGCTGAGGGAACGACTCAGTCCTATTATTGCCAATTTTCACTGAATTTTTGTTTTTGGAATACATTTCCTTTATTAATTGATATACTTTACCCCCTACACCACTTTGTAAAAGTTTATAATATAATCCTTCGTGCCAAATTGAGTCAAAAGCTTTTTGAAAGTCTACAAAACAAGCAAATATTTTCCCTCTTTTTGTTTGGTGTTAGTGATTAGGGTGTGTAGGGTGTAAATGTGGTCCGTAGTGCGGAAGTTTGGGAGGAAGCCTATTTGGCTTTTGCTGAGGACATTGTGCTCTTTAAGGAAGGCTGCAATCCGGTCATTAAGGATGCTGCTAAACACCTTCCCTAGACTGCTGTTAACGCAAATGCCTCTGAAATTATTGGGGTCCAATTTATCTCCGTTTTTATGTATGGGTGTAATATACCCTTTGCTCCAGATATCAGGATAGCAGCCAGAGGTTAGGATGGTGTTGAATAGTTTGAGTATGGCCCTTTGCAGCGTGGGGACCTTAACGCCCGAACTGGCAGCGAAACCGACTTCCTTGACACACAAGGTAATATCCATGTGTTTGGTCAAAACCACTTGCACCTCTCACCAAACCTTCTCCAGAGAAACAGTCTTGACCATGTCATCAACAAAAATGGAAAGGAATTAGTGCACCTCTGTCGAACCTTAGGTCTGTATATGCTTAATGGCAGGATCAGAGGTGACTCTTTAGGGAGGTTTACATGTTGTTCACCCCTTGGAGCTAGTGTAGTTGACTACGCAGTCACTGACCTGGACCCCAACTCCTTCAGGGCATTCACTGTCAGGCAGCAAACTCCACTCACAGATCATAACCAAATTAATGTCTTTCTAAAAATTGCACATCAACCACACACGGAACCAATCAGGTTAATTAAGATCAACAAGCCATACAAGTGGACCCAAGATAGTCCTGAAAAATTTCTGAATGCTCTAAATTCTGCCAAATTAAAAAGCACTATTGAGTGCTATAACTCAAAAGTTTTCGAAATCAGTGAAGAAGGTGTCAACAATGCCACCGAGGAGCTGAACAGGATATTCCTCAAAGCAGCACATACAGCAGGCATGAAAAAAAGTAACAAAAAGCGAGTGAAAAATAAAATCGAAGAAGTATGGTTTGACAATGAATGCAAACAAATTAGGAAAAAATTGAGGCTACTGTCAAATCTGAAACATCACCACCCTGATGACGCAAATTTTAGAAAGGACTATCACGGCACACTTAAACATTACAAATGGCTGCTGAGAAAGAAAAAACAAAACTACACCAACACAACCCTTGACAAAATTGAAGAATCTTTAAATACTAATCAATTCTGGGAGGTGTGGAATGGTTTGAGTAAAACAAAGTCCCCAGACTTACCAATACAAGATGGTGAAATCTGGAAAGCACATTTTGAAACTCTGTTCAAAGAGATCCCTCCCCATGAACTACATTCAAATTACAAAACAATCAGAGAAAAGTTAATATCCTTTGAAAACACAATTAAAGATAGCCAAAATCCTCTAGACTTCCCAATAACTGAATTTGAACTCGAATGCAAAA
>NW_026945709.1:216966-246966 GCF_034702125.1 Engraulis encrasicolus
TTCTTCTTTGTTTATTCGCCCACGAATATTCGCGTGGGCGAATAAACAAAGAAGAAATCTTAAGAGTGTGGTCTTTCGCTTCATTCATTCATTTATGTTTTTTTGAGGGATTCAGCACCCAGTTAAGAACTGCTAAATGAGCCTATTTAGGCGATAGTGTGAGTGCGTCTTCTCCACTTTTGAAATCATGAAAAGTAAGTAAGATAACATGCAGATTTGAACCGTCTATCACATTTGTGTGTACACCACATTTGCAAGTTAAGGCGTGCTCCACAACGCCCTGTGGCAGGTTAGGTTTAGGGATGGTTTTGGTTTGGGCAGAATTTCGCAACAAATTCACCGTTTCCCTTGCTTGTTTCGCTGTTCTTGGCAAAAGTAAAGCCGAAGAAAAAATGCTTTACTGACAGGTTAGGGTTAGGCATGGTTTTGGTCAGGGAACAGCGGAGCATTTTCACGTGAAGCAACAGAAATTTGCCATGGCAACAGAAAATCACAGACACGCTGGGAAAACTCTGCAAACCCCATCACATGCTGCGTTTCAGGAGCACAACTTAACTTTAAAAGACATAGCACCACAACGCGGAATGCATTAGCGTCGGATACGTAAGCTTTTAGTACACCATGCTAGTCTACATAGGGACTCTATTAGGGAGTATCATTATATATAGGGAGATCATGGCAGGAAATGATGTATGGAGTGAGGCAGGGAGGGAGAGAGCAAGCGACATAGGGAGGGAGAGGGAACGAGGAAAGCATAAGACAGTGATAGAGGGGGAGACGTAGAGGATATAGGGGAAGAGATGGAGAAGGATAGAGGAATGGATACAAGGCACACACAGAGATAGAGGGATAATGGCAATGGCATGATAGAGCGAGGGACGGAGGAAGGGATAAATGGTGTAGCCGCAGAATGAGGAGGTTGTGGCAAATCTCTCTCTCTCTCTCTCTCTCTCTCTCTCTCTCTCTCTCTCTCTCTCTCTCTCTCTCTCTCTCTCGCTGTCTCTCTCCCCCTCCCCCTTTCTCTGTGTATGAGCAGTATGACTGATGCCCAGAAATGTTACCTGTCTGGCCCAGAGGAGAGGTCATTGACCAACCTCCTTCCCTCCTCCATCCTCTCATCCCATCTCACCTCTCATGTCATCCTCTTACCTCCCCTCCTCTGCCACTTCTCTCCCCTCATTTCTATCATCCTCTCTCCTTCTTCAACCTCATGCACCTCTCTGCTATCCCTCCTCCTCATACCTTTCCAGTCTCCTCCTTCTCTGCTCCATTCATCCCTGCATTCACCCCTCCTCTACCTCTCCCCAATCCCATTCCTGTCAACTGCCTTGACCTCTCTCTCTCTCTCTCTCTCTCTCTCTCTCTCTCTCTCTCTCTCTCTCTCTCTCTCTCTCTCTCTCTCTCTCTCTCTCTCTCTTCTTAGTTGCGCTCATTCTGTTCTTTCTGCCCCCATGAGTGTCTATAATGGTCACACTACTTCCAGGTTGCTTGAGCTCTGGCTCTCATCGCTCTTTCCGTCTCACTTAGCCTCTCTCTCTATGTCTCTCTGTATGTCTCTCTCTATGTCTCTCTCTGTCCTTTTCTTCTTTTCCTCCTTTTTTTCCTCACCATCTGTGCTCCACACAATCGGTAGAAGTACCAGATCTGAAGGTCTGAAGCCCTGCAGTTCACAGGTATACGCTCTCTCTCTCTCTCTCTCTCTCTCTCTCTCTCTCTCTCTCTCTCTCTCTCTCCCTCTCCCTCTTTTCCTGTCTCTCTCTCATCCTCTGTCTGTCTCTCTGTACTTTTTTCTTTCTCTCTGCCTGCCCACCCAGCAGTTGCCGCGGTAACAGTGGAATGGCTGTCAGAACAGAAGGATAGATAGTTCTCTTTCTCTCTTGCTCTCTCCTCTGCCCATGGTGAGATGCTGTGAGGATGCAGAGAGAGAGAGAGAGAGAGAGAGAGAGAGAGAGAGAGAGAGAGAGAGAGAGAGAGAGAGAGAGAGAGAAAAATGCGAGTGAGAGGGGGGAGAGGGAGAAGGGCAGAACAGAAGTCAAGAGAGGAGAGTGAGTGGGAGAGAGTGTTCAGGTGAGCTCTCCTTTGAAACGAACGATGAAACCGACTTTTCATGCTGCACACAGTGTCTTTCCAAGGCTGTTTCGAACATGTGTAATAAGACACAGACTTGGGCTCGCTCTGAAGATGAGTTCTTACTGATCTCTTCACACATCAATCGCCTGACAGAGTGTGTGTACGTTTGTGTGTGCTCGCGAATTGTGCGTAGGGCCTTGTGTGTAGATGTAAGCCTAACTACAAAAGTAGGCCTATAATGGAAAAGAGTAGCACAAACTGTAGAAGAAATGGCACACAAAGCACAAACACACACACGCACAAACACACACACACACACACACACACACACACACACACACACACACACACACACACACACACACACACACACACACACACACACACACACACACACACACACACACACACACACACACACACAAACACACACGACTGAAAGTAAACAGAGCCATCATTAGAGGAGGCTGACATGCCTGCAACAACACAGTCATGCAGAGCCAAAAGGAAACAGAGAAAGAGAGAGATATACTGTGGAAGGAGAGAGAGAGAAGGATGACAAATCACCAATCAGCGGCGTTTTCACCACCTGCTGCTGAAACATGAAAGACTGAAACTCCACCATGCAGGTGGCCCCACCAGGGAGAGATAAGAGATCAGAAAGAAATCACACTGAAGGAAAAATGAGGGGAGGAGTGGGAAAAAGAGAATTGTGAAAGAGGGGAGGGGAAAGGATGATAGAGGGGGAAAGCAGGGATGAAGTCACATGGAGGTCTTGAGAGGAGCAGAAAAAGGGTGAGGGGGAGAAGGGGGAGAATTCATAAATCATGAATTCTGATGTCAGATATTGAAAGTGAAAGCCCACCTTGATCACAGCACAAAACTGCACACTGAACACAACAAAATTGCATTTATGCCTCACCCGTGCAAGGGTGTAGCCCCCAATGGTGCCCCTGGGGAGCAGTGTGATGGGACGGTACCATGCTCAGTCATGGAGGAGGACGGGAGAGGACGGGGGAGAGCACTGGTTAATTACCCCCACCAACCTAGCGGGTCGGGAGTCCAAGCGGCAACCTTTGGGCTTCAAATCTGATGCCCTAACCGCATACACATGACTGCCCATTGTACATGTGGCACCTGTGGGTAAACAGCATTTACACATAATGTGTCAGGGGTCATGTAAATGTGCATCTATGTATCCACACACTAGATACACTTTATGTGTGTGTGCTTAGCAGGCTTTCTATGTCTGTCTTTCTGTGTTTCTGTGTGTACAGTATGCTTGTGTGTCTGCATGTGTGTCTGTGTGTGTGTATGTTTGTGTCTCTGTCTGTGTGTAGGCTTGTGTCTATGTGAAGGTATATTGAAGAGTTCAGATGCAAAACCCCCTAACTCCATTTCTAAAGACCTGCACTTCTATATTTTTAGAGAACCCCATTGTTGGTTTGGTTTCCATTCATGTACTTGATAATACATATAAATAGTTATATTACATAAATAAAATAAAAACATATGCAATTTTGATAGCTTTATATTAAATAAAAATGAATTAAGATTATTTTCTGAAATGGCACTTAGGGGGTTTTGCATCTGAACTCTTCATATGGAGATGCTTGCGTGGGTGGCTATCTGAAATTGCAACCTGTGATTTCTACCGGTGTAATTTATCTTGCTGTGTAATGTGTGTATGAATCGCAGTGATGGATGACACCATGATGAAGATGGTAAACACAATTCAGCGCGTAATCTCATCTATTCACTTTGGGGCCCAGAGATATCATGATCACTGACTATGTCATTTTCCTCTCTCTGTTTCTGTCTCTTTCTCCCTCCGACCCCCCCCCACCCCCACAAACACACACACACACATTCTCTTTATTTTTCTGTGTATGTGTGCATTTGTGTGCCTTTCTGTGTTTCTGTGAGGAAAAAACAAAGTAGAGCTGTCTGAGCCCTGCTAAAATATGCCAGCCACCCACACCTGCACACACATATGACTGCAGGCACCTGAACGTACCTAACAAACCACACACACATGCAAACACATTTAAGGCATAAGCAATAAAAAGGAAAGTCAATTCTTGGTAGGAATCGGGAAGCAGATTGGTTGCACAAAGCCCCCGTGTTCTGTCCCCAAACAAACCCAACTCTCTGCAGAATAAATGGAGTATATTGCCAGGGAGCCAATCATAAACACGCTCACAAGCATACACACAAGCATACGCCTGGGGGAGGAAGTATCCCCATACAGTAAAACAAAATGAGAGACACAGATGTGGTTGTCAGCATGCTATGTCACCCTCTGCGCACATGCACGCATGCACGCACGCACGAACGCACGGACGCTTGCACGCCCGCACGCACACACACACACACGCACGCACAAGAATCTTAACAAGATCACACGCAAATCAGCTTTACATAAAAAAAGACACATGTGCCGCTTCGTCGGGACAGAGATTACGAGAGAGGGAACAAGTCAGGGAGGGATATGAAAAGGAGTTTGAAAAAAAAATTGAAAAAGAAAATGAAGGAAAAGGAAGTGTATCTGATTGGAGCGGTGCATGCCTGTAATCACACAGTGTGCAGACAATCATTATCCAATCTCCCTGAGCTTATGGAACAGGCACAGATAATGGAGCAGAGACACAGGAGAGAAGCAGAACTGTGACTAAATCGCATAGCGCACACTATACAACATAATACTGTATGTATCACTTATAAGGCATACTGCATACCTAAGCCAAGACATGGAGGGACACAGAGAGACACAGCACTGTGGCCAAATACCATTATGTGTGTATTTATTTGTGTGTATTTTTTGTGTTCAGTTTTAACAGTCTCAACAGGGCAGTTCTGATTGCTTTCCTTGGCCATCTGACAGTGCCAAGTATAACTGAACGGCAATTTGATGAATCACCAGCAAGTGGTACATATGTATCAGATACTGTATCCGACACTGTATCAGATATTTTAAACACATCAGTTATTTTCTTTGAATATTGAAATGAACACTTAAATGTGTTGATAATGCAAATAGGCTAAGGGGGCTGCCTATAGCCAAATTATAATATCCCAGAGGTACAATATGTGCATTTATTTTATAGATTTCTTTGAAGGTGCACTGTATTATATTTTAGTAGTTTATTACCTGAATTAATGCTGCCCATTCACAAATGTTTACCTTTAACTTTTTGAGCAATAGTGGAATTTCAGTTATAAAGTATTGCATTCCTGTTCCTCAAGTATGCTGTGTGTGTTCTCTTGGGGGATTAAATAAATTGAAAAGACAGTTTAAGACTTACAAACACTGAAAGGACACGTAAATAAGGCTACAAATATAATTTAATAATAATAATAATAATAATAATAATAATAATAATAATAATAATAACACAAAAACAATAACAGTAATAATAGTGCATGATGACATTTTAAATGATAGATAGAGTAACATTTATTAATCCCGAAAGGAAATTTAGGAATTTGAATTAAATTAAATGTCTTTAACACATAGGCAGGAAGCCCATCTCTCTCGCCAAGTCAAAAATTCCAGGAATAGCCTCAAGTTTCTCCATAGCATCCTCAGGAAGAACTATACCCCCAGTGAGATCATCCAATGCCTTTTCCTTGTTCTCGGTCTTCTCCTGATGCTCAGTTGGGCACACTGACTGCATCATCAGCTTTTCGAAGTTCTCAGCCTTACCCCTCAGCTCTCTGTACTTGACCATCATCTCACCATGGAGATTGATCATCTTGAGAAGGTCCTCTCTGCTGTAGTGAATGTCAGCGGTCTGAGAGTGAGTCGGGGCTCCACCAAATGCCCCAGTGGAGAGGCTCACAGGAGCTGCAGACGTGGACGACATGACGTCGACCCTTGGAGCTGCTAGTCCTACGTGGGTCATGATGCCAGCCGACTGGGCTGGCTTGATGTTCTGCTGAAAACCCCCTGCTGGTAGATTGAGATTCCCAACAAACTTTAGGGGTCCAAGCTGGCTCAGCAAAGCAGCTGTGCGATCAGATGTAGGGATGAGGTTGTTCATGTTGGATGGGCAGGTTGTTGCCATGTTGGGAAGAGCAGGCCCCGCAAAGGAAATGTCCTTCCTCATCGGGGTCACCACAGGTCCGGTGGGGGCCAGCTGGCTACCTCTGACACTGGTGGACTGAGGGTGGATCAAGTTGCCCACAAATCTCAGGGTCTGAGGTACTGAGGTTGGCAGGTTGGTTCTACCGTGGTACTGCTGCTCCTGGGAAGCGGCTTGCCCCTTTTGGTACTCCTTCCAGTACTTGCCTATAAATATACAGTATGTATTAGGATCACATGGATGAATGTATTGCTTTATTGAATGAAACGCATGTAACATAGGTAAAGTTATTGACAACATTGAAAGAAATAAAAGGTTATGTTCTTACTGGAAGAAAACCGTGTTGCCCGCACATATTTGTATGGATGCTCAGACTGGGGCCTCCAATGAGAGGCCATGCCCATTTCTTCAGCAGAGTTGACATGGGAAAACACTCGCTTAGAACGAGTATGGCGTTCAGCCCCAATCCATGATCCACTCTGGTTGAAAGTTTTCGGACAAAAAGCCATTGAAAATCCTTAGAAATTGCAGAGGTTTATCACAAGTGACTTGCCTTCAGCTTGCTCATGTGAGAAGTGACTAGATTTTGCCAACATTCTAGTTTGAACATTCTATTTCTCTAAAATTCTAAAGCTCATCCTTCTAATGAAAACATTTTGGTTGCTTGGCGATTATGATGTCACCAAGAATGCTCATTGCAGGAGGTGCAGTTCCTGTTGACTGAATTGAACTCATGGAGAAGTGATTAATAAATAAATAAATACAAATATTTAATTAATTAATTAATTAATAGGGCTGTCATTTTAACGCGTTAATTAGATTAATTAATTACAAGGTGCATTAACGCGTTGTAAAAATTAATGCCATTAATTATTTATGGGTAGACATACGTTCTAAGCCACACCAAAAGCGCATGGCGTGGCCACTGAATTCACTCACGCGCATTTGAAGTTTGACCCATCGAATGACCCGTAGCCTAGGCAACTTGTGTCACGTGACCACAGCTACATTAGACGCGACCTTTCGATGTGATCAGAAGACAGCTGACATGGATTCCCACAAGCTCCTCGATGCGGGACTAGTTGCGGGATTAGTTGCGCGACAACTAATAACATGTCAGACCCGATTTGGTGTTTTTCCCATTATCGATTTGTCTATATTTGATAACTTTTAGAAAGCATTTTATCACGAGATGTAAGCTACCAGTCTGCACTCGGCAGCTGGTTCATCTGATATGAATACAGGCGCATTTCAAGACAGTTTATCATTTGATTTGGCCATGGCAGTTGTATAATAGTTGGACTTGTGGTAGGCCTACTTAAATCTTTCATACAACTATAGCCCAGCATACGAATGAATTGACTGTTCAGGCTTTGAAACGCACGACGCAAATATTTGTGTTCATGATGTGTGACCGCGGTAGCCAAGCTACTACCTAGAGCCTACCGCAATTTCAGCAGCGGTTTCTGCTCATCTGCAGAACAACACTTAATATTCACTACAACATCAAACCACTTGATAGATAATTGCTACCTTTTCCACGCTGCACATAAGAATCAAAATATTATTACAGGCTCCGAAATTACCCCATGACACAAGCTACAGTGCAAGTGTCAACAGCGCAGAGTAGCCTAGGGATTTCAATTTGACACATGTGCACAAAGTCATCGCAAGTGCTGGAAGATGATCTTCTCAAGTTGGGTTGTGATTACAGCGATTTGAGTGATACATGCCACGTTCAGAATAAAATACCACTGTGAATCTTTGCCACAGATGTCAAGTTAACAACACTGACGTTTTCTAGCTTCAACCAATCGCTATACAGAGATAGGATGTCTTACCTTTCGTGCAGATAGTTTGGAGAAGTTTACATCAGTCAGTCTTTCTTGTCCTGTCTTATATCCATAGAATATTTTGGTGTAGAATCAATGTTTAGTCCAAGCAAGGGTTATTGGCTAGCTCAGTGCAGTTATCATTCCTGGCTAATCCAGCTCCCCAAAATGTAAACAAAACGTGAATGAATGCACGTCATCAGGGGGTGTTCCCATTTCCTTGAACTCTGACCTTTTCTGATAGATAGATAGATAGATAGATAGATAGATAGATGGATGGATGGATGGATGGATGGATGGATGGATGGATGGATGGATGGATGGATGGATGGATGGATGGATGGATGGATGGATGGATGGATGGATGGATAGATAGATAGATAGATAGATAGATAGATAGATAGATAGATAGATAGATAGATAGATAGATAGATAGATAGATAGATAGATAGATACTGTAGACTCATTTTTTGTGTTGGCTAATGTAGCCTATTTATTCACTAACTCTGTTTACCAGGCCTATTTTAACATATTAGTACATCATAGGGCCTATATTGTAATTATTATTATTATTATTATTATTATTATTATTATTATTATTATTATTATGTTTTTCTGTAATGTTTATAGCTCAGGTATGTGTATGTCTAAGAATAGAATGAATACAATGATTTGTCATTTTAACTACTCGTGGCATATACAATTTACTCATCACTACACTGCAAAAAAGCCCTTCTAAAAAACAAGAACAAATATTAGTGTTTTAAGTGAAAAATCGCTTATTTTGAGCAAAATAATCTGCCAGTGCAGCGAGCAAATTGGACTTGGTAAGAATTCTTAAAACAAGAAAATAATATCTAAGCAGTAAGCATAGAAAACAACTTGAAACAAGTAAAAAAAAATCTAGTTTTTCTGTTGCTTGTTAAGAGTTTCTCTCTTATTTTAAGCATTGTCTTCTCATTTATTAGTCAGTATTGCTTAAAATTAAATGTACTCTTAAGAAATTATTGCTCAAAACAAGCATTCAACAGCCTTAAAACAAGGCAAATTTACTTGATACCAGCTCATTAAAAGGCTTAAAAATAGTCGGATTTTCTTAGCTAGAATTCATTTTCTTATCTAGAATTAATTTCTTATCTAGAATTAATTTCTTGTTTAGGTATAATGACTATATGAGAAAAAAACACACACTTGGCAAGAACTTCAAAACATATATTTTTTTATTTACTTGAAAACTGCTCACCCAATTTTCACAAGTGAAACATTGAAAATGTGCCAAAGCTGCCTGGCAATGAAGAGATGATCTGACAGCATCAAGCCAGGGCATAAACACAAACATGTAAATTCTCACAGAATTAAGTGCAACATGTTGAAACAAAGCTGACTGGCAGGCTATACAATGAGAACATGACCTGTCTGAGGCCGTAGAGGTAGAACATAACACTAGAAGTGATACAGCGCGGATTACCGTGAAAAGAGGGGCGGGGTCACCTAGTGTTTTGTTCTACCTCTACAGTTCAAGCTCAATTCTCACCGATTTAAGTGAAACATGTTGAAAATGTGCCAAAGCTGCCTGGCAGGCCATACAATGAAGAAATATGACAGCGTCAAGCCAGGGCATGAACAAACATGTAAATTCCCACAGAATTAAGTGCAACATGTTGAAAACAATAACATGCCAAAGCTGACTGAAATGCTATACAATGAGGACATGACATTTCTATTGAGACCATAGAGGTAGAACATAACACTAGGTGACCCCGCCCCCCCCTTTCACAGTAATCCGTGCTGTATCACTTCTAGTGTTATGTTCTACCTCCATAGTTCAGGCCCTGTCTCGAATCCGCACGTTCATTTTTTTCAATTGTTACGGGCGACAGATGTAGCACATCATCATACACATTACCTAAAAAAGGCTGCCATTTGGTCTCATGAATCGCATCACCCAAGACCTCAGTCTGAAGGAATAAAAGAACAAATGACACATTTTGGATGTCATGTGATGTGTAGTAGTACGCCATGATGTACAGGACCGACTAAGCAAGACTGCTTCTACCAACGTGCAAAAGCTGACTGACAGGCCATAGAAGACATGGTGACAGCATGAAGCCAGGGCATGAACACACACATGTAAATCCTAACAGAATTAGTGAAACCCCCCCCTTAAATTCTCACAGATTTAAATGAAACATGTTGAAAATGTGCCAAGCTGCCTGGCAGGCCATACAATGAAGAGATGATGCAACAGCATCAAGCCAGGGCATGAGAACACATCTGTTGAAAAAATGAACTTGAGCTTTCATCATACACACTATCTAAAAAAGGCTTGCCAGTCAGCTTTGGCACGTTTAAACGCTGCCGTTTGGTCTTTCTCATGAATCGCATCACCCAAGACCTCAGTCTGAAGGAATAAGAGAACCGATGACACGCATTTTGGGTAAGTCATGCTAAAGGTGTAGTAGTACGCCATGATGTACAGGACGGACTCTGCAAGGCAGCTCCTGGCAAAGGACACGACAGGGGTATTCCCGGCACACAGGAAGCAGTCCTCTTCTCCCACGAGGACAAATGGCACAGCAAGTGGAAATCTTCTTAAGTACACATCTGGGGCCTCTGTGGGCTGAACATAAAAACAAGATAGCATTACAATACACCTAGCTGACACTTTTCTTATCCAACTTGCAGTTACAGTACAGTTACAGCACGACTTAGTTAGGCCCATTTACAGGGCACTGAGGGAGGAAGAGATTAGTAAGGGTGGGGGTTGAACCGGCAACTGATCAAACGTCCATAACCATTAAATCAATTCTGCCCAAATATAAAGCAAGATACAACTTATGCTCAAGGACACTTCAAAGAGTGATGCTGAAATCAAATGATAAAGATGGACACATAGGCTATATACCGTAAATCCTCTAATATTGTCCGGGGCCTGTATTTACTCAAGTGCATCTTGGACCAGGCCATAATTGGAAGGAGGCCAGAATTAGACAGGCCTGTATTCCTATTTGAGCAAAACAGACTACCAGTGGAATGAATAAAACCATGTGTCTACTGTATTTTGAACCAATAAAATACTTGGTTCATTTATTGAAAAAGTAGGCTACAGTTACCATAACAGTTACGGTATTTCTTACTCACAAGGCGTCTGTCCCTCCCTCCTCTGTTTGTCTTTCCTCCCATTCTCGCCTTGAGCTTATGGACACTATGCGGCAACTGTCATTGGCATTGACCAACTGTATTTCCAATATCTGCGGCTGTTTCATTCCCTATTTTACTCCAGACTTCACAAGGCAAACTGTTTCTTGCTGTAGCCAAATGTCGGGGAAATACACATGCAATTTCTGTTATTTCCGGTCCGTAGCCTGATGTGAAGCAATCTCTATGTGTGAAGCACGTTACTGAAATAAGGTTAAGCGAGGTAACCAATACTGTAGCGTGCCTCCTCTTTTTCCTCCACTGGCAACGCATAGTAAAAGTTTGACCGCCAAATGCATTTACGACGAGGGCTCTCAACTTTGCAACCAAGGCAAAGTCTCTTTCTTTATGTGCGCACTCCCTCTGACTCTGGCTGTATTCTGGGCTCGTGTTGTTGCTAGGTGACCCAAGCGTCTGCATGAAAGCTAGAGAAGCTGGCCGAAGCGGTCTCACACAGCTGATATACTGCTGCTCACATGTAATAACTAGTCTTTGGCGTGTGCACCGTTTGTTGTATAGTAGCAGATTCGTCCTTTTTCGGAGTGAGGAACTATGTCTAATGTTAACCAGCTTAATGGTTACAGTTGTGGATTTTGAGAACAACGTGAGATATCCGGTAAAGGGAAAACAAACATTGATTCTATTTTTAGACCCGGCCTGTACAAGAGACCGGCCCCAATTTACCTCCGCCGACAGAGAGACCGGCCAATATTAGAATCCCGGCCAGTAATGGAATACAGGCCACAATTAGAGGATTTACGGTAGATATTTTGCCTTGCATACGTTAATGTAAATAAGCTGTTTCACCTGCAGAACATGAATGAGTGCCTCTGCCGGCGATGCCATCTTCTTTGGTGCAGGGTATCCAGATGGGAACATGTCCGGCAGTGATTTCATCAGGTCCATGGCTTGCTCATCTAGAGAGAGAGAGAGAGAGAGAGAGAGAGAGAGATAGAAGACAAAGTAATTGGAGATACTGAGTGCGACAACATATACGGTTAATTGCAATTGTACTTTCAGACAGATTGCAAAACCTTACCTGCAGGAAGTCCCATCGGTGGCTTCAGGACCTTCTTGTACACTCCATAGAAGGCGAGTTTGGTTCTGAAGTCTGCCCAGCGCTCCTTCAGCTCCTTCACATACTGTCCATTGTCTTTCGCCACAATTCTTCTCAGCTCCTCAAGAACCTTGGAATTATATTGCAATTGGGATTTGACACAACATTTTTTCACAAGATACAGGCTGACCGATACATTCTTCCCTTCACCCATTGACGTCTAGTGCACTTGCAAAAGGCTGCTGAATGTCTAGCCCTTTTAAAGAAAAGTTGCCCTCAGCCTATACTAGGACTGTAACGACACTCAACTCATGATTCTGTTAGTATCACGATTCATGACTTCCGGTTCGATAGACCCTATTTCACATAAACTGATAGTTTATAGGTAGAATAGGTTACAAGGGGCTACTAATAATTCTATAAAGTTTCAATAATAATGATGCTTGGAAGCACCATCACTTCATATCATGTGGTTGTTTTCTGGGCTGATGGGTATCAAAACGTCACAAGGGCGTACAGTATCGTGATCGTTACAGCCCTAGCCTAACACATGGTTTTTTTTTTTTTTTAATATATAAAAGCGGTGTTGTGAGAAGGGAGAAGACACTGGCAGCCAATAATTCTGTATGAGCCAATTTTTTGACCGACGGCAGATTCCAACAATCAGATTGAGTTGTGCATTATCATTATCATTCAGCTCTAACACACCAAGATTTGTAATGATATTGTCTCAAATTTCATAACCCTGAATGCCAAGTCATGCAGCTCCAGGTGCCAGGGCCAATGTTTTGCAACGCAACATTCAGCATCAATCGGTTAATTCTGATTAGGGAGTGTACTTACATGGTCTATGTTCTTGAAGCACGAGTAGGCCTCAAGGATTTTGCCAGGTCTGTCCGCTTCCTTCAGGGTGTCGGAGTCAATGAATTGTCGTCTTCCTTCAAATTCGAGGTCCAGCAGCTGAGCGACATCGTCTTGATTTTGCTTGGTCTTTCGCCCAATCGCCTGAAGAGTCCTGTAATGCCTGGCCTGGGCAATGCTACTGTCGTGTCCTAATTTTAAATAGGGATAAAAACATTACATCATTAAATGTTTAATCTCAATCTATGACTTGTCACAACCGAAACGTGCCATTTTTTGTTCGGACAGTGCTTTTTGGACATAAAGGCAGCAGAACATTGTTGGATGCCCTCTTCCACAATAAACTACTGAAAACAGTATTATCAACTTCTCGCAACTGATAATTATCTGCAAGTCTGTTAGTCACGTTTCCCCATTCTATTTTGCAAGGGATGGTTTTACTTATCCAAAATATAGTAAAGATAATTTGTAAGGTTAAATGAAAATGTGAAAATCCAAAAATCCAATACACGTACCAATAGCTGGCTCTGGAGTACTTGACGGGCTGTGGCCCTCATGGAGAGTGGAGAGCGGGCTGTGGCCCTCATGGAGAGTGGAGAGCGGGCTGTGGCCCTCATGGAGAGTGGAGAGCGGGCTGTGGACATCACGGAGAGTGGAGAGCGGGCTGTGGACATCACGGAGAGTGGAGAGCGGAGTGTGGACCTCAGGAGTGCTAGGGGTGCTGCTGGGGCTCGCCGAAAAGAGAATGGTAGATGTGGTGGAATCATCAGTGTCATCGGCCTCCGTATATTGCAGTTTTCTCTTCCCTCTTGCCGGAGTGCTGCCCTGGCTTTTCTTGGGTGATCGAACATTGTGGATCCTCTTTTGCAGCCGCTTGAAGACTTCAATCTAGGCAGAAAATCAAAAGAACAAGAGAAAGACCTTGATAGCAAATATGGATATTTGACAAATAAGAATGTAATCAGAATACAGATTTTTTTTTAAAAATCATAAACTTCTGCAACTTGTATCATTAAAGGGACACTGTGAGATTTTTAGTTAATCATTTCCAGAATTCATGCTACCCATTCACTAATGTTACCTTTTTCATGAATATTTACCACCACCATCAAATTCTTAGTATTCATTATGACTGTAAAAATTGCACTTTTCATACATGAAAAGGGGGATCTCCATGGTCCGCCATTTTGAATTTCCAGAAATAGCCATGTTTAGCTGCATGACTGTACTTGGGCCATAATACAAAATGTTAGTTTATTACTTAGAAAACTTCCAGGAAAAGATAAAATTTGGCAATAGGCAACAGTTTCAATGAGCAGCATATTTGCACTACCTTTTTTGACCATTTCCTGCACAGCGTACCTTTAAATGATATTAATAATAATGTGGGTTAAGGCATGTTTTATAATAAAATGAGTGCATGTTATGGGAGAAAGTAGAATGAACAAACAAGGTCCTTTGTAAACAAGTGCGCGATTTAAGGTACTTTATTACTATACATTGAAGGCAATACTTACCCATGGACGCTGTACGTCAAGCTTATCGGAGAGCATGGGATAGTAGACCACCAGACGTTTGGACATGGCTACAAGGTCCTCCTTGGATGGATACTGCTTCTCTACACAATGCAATGCCCTCACTGCTGACACCATGTTAGTTATTGTATTCCGGATCAGTCTACATGTTAGGTCTTTAGACAACTCGCACTCTCCTGCTCTCCCGAGTCTTTTCAATTGAAAAAAGTAAGATTTCACACTCTCCAATTCACTATCAGTGTATATCACGTATTGGGGGCTTGGCAGTGTAAGCGTTCTGCATGTACCGGTAGTACCCCCCCCACTATTCTCCTCCTCTTTGCCGTCACTTCCCCCACTACTGGTTCCAGTGGCCGCACACTCCGTTTCATCGCTGATCACAGTGAAGGCGGCAGAGGAACCGCTTGAGGCCTTCTCCTGCAAAGGAATCAGCAAAAACATGACATCACATTATCACCACTAAATACAAAATAAGCATGAGTCTAGATTAGTGTCTCAATGGGGGCACTACAGCTACATGGGCACTACATAGGCTTACTTCCCATTGAGGGGCATTAGTCCCTGTTAGTTTTCAATACTAAGGGGGTGTTGCGATTAGGTCAATAGGGACATTGGGAGGCATATGATGGTTAAGGGGCGTTAGTTCAAAAAAGGGTTGAGAACCACTGGTCTAGATACTAAATAATAGCAGACTATTTCAGTCACAGACGAGTGACAGGATGCACGCGAGTTTTGATGACGGGCAAGTGGTGAGTTTTTGGCAAATAGGATTGTAGATGGGTTTAAGTGTGTTTGTATAATGGGACATGGCTAGTGGGTGGCACATATGGGCATGAACAAAAAGGAATACAATCACCAGGATACCACACTTCGGCAAAAACTCCAACAGGCTAACAAACCCCAGTCCAGTTAAGTATTTTTCCACTGCAGTCTGTGCATTTAGGCTACTGTGTGTATGCAAACGTTTTTTTTTTTTTTTTTTAAACCCGTCTACTGCCATCAATCGATATGACAAAAACGTGTAGCATTGCGCTTGACAGCATTCTGGCATTAATGAGTGAACCACTGCACATGGGGCTTAAATATAAACCTTGCTTACCACGGGGTGACACAGATCCCATATAGATTTCCGTCTCAAAAAATGGTCAGGCCCTGGGAAGAGGTCACGCAGCTCCTCCCTCGAAAGCATCCTCAGTGCCTCCATATCAACATTGGCAGCTGTTTCACAAATAAGAGACAAAAGTAATATCAGATAAATTAGATTAATCAACAGATGAGGTTCACTGATGCCCCAGCGACTATCATTTAACATTAGTTTGGGTGTTTGGGAGATCTATTGAAGATTAAGAGAGAAGTATCTCTGATTAAAATGTTTTTTTTTTAGTTTACCATTAGCAGTAATTTGTTGTGGCTTAAGTCTACTGTTAGCCTATGAGCTTTTGGAATGCATTAAGACTAGGGCGAACAAAACTGTATAAAGACAGCACAGCTGACGCCAAGATTGATCCATAAGGTTACTTTCACTTTTGTTACTAACAGCAAGATTCACATTAGCCTATTGAGCCTATTGTAATTAACTATAATTTAAATTAAATTTAAGATACACAAATGATAAAATCGAGTTATTGTAATTAACTATAATTTAAATGAAATTTAAGATGCAAAAAATGATTAATCGACACAGTCAATGAGCACCATCATCGCTGTATCACGTTATCATGCTTACTCCTTAAGATGTCTTTCGCCACAGAGTCCAACTTCTCCATGCCGTCCTTATGCCAGTTGAAACAACTCACTTGCTTAACTGCGAATTAAAAACAAAAAGTTGGCAAAACATTCAAACTATATTAAGACAGAAAACCGTGCTGAGTCACCCTTTAAACCAGGCAGAATTGTTTTGGTGAAGTATAATCATTAACACTTAAAATTATGTTCGGCGGACTTGGAGTATAGCCGCTTACTTAGTCAAAGTAATCGACCGCGTGATTGAGACCAGAAATTGCCAATGCGAGGTCGATGTCGCCATGACCGCCCCACGTGTCAACATGCAACAAAAAGGGAAACCTTTCACTTGGGGATTCACGATGTCATTCGTGCCAAGCATTGCCAACAAAAGACAGCATGTGCATGTATAACATATAATTGACCGAACACAAAATATCGTGCGAGGTTACCATGACATGCTAGATACAGCATCAAAGGTAGTTAGCATTAGCAATCTGGATATTGTGCAAGGTGCACTAAGCTTTAACCCCCTTTCCAATTGTTTTTTTTCCCCGGAACCTCGAGTCTGTTAAAAATGTAGGCAAATAATATTTTATTTAATAATCTACAGCCATTTATGGTCTAAGTTTCATACACACCTGATAGTTTGTCTTCTGGTCCTCTGACTTCGACTGAGTCGTGTCCTTCTTGCAGTCAGCCCGCGTGAAAAGAACGTGCTATTTTTCCCAGCGGAAGCTAAGTCCTTAGGCGAATCCAAGTCAATGCGAATCGGGAGAGTATGTAATTGTAAAATAAAATAAAAGACTTGTGATTACGAAGTAGTCAACTATAGGAGTCAATAACATCTTCTTCCCCAGTTTTGAAAAAGAAATTGAATATTTGTGGAAAAAAGGCTGGGTGCAATCTGCAATCACACGATTCACATTAGGTCAGTCCCCCCTCCACTGTTTTGTATGGAATTGTCCATCGCGCGAAAGCGCAGGTTCTCCTATCAATCTAATCACATCCTCAATGCATATAATTTTGAACACTCGGTGAATATGGCTGGATGGCGATGTGTGATTTGCTTTGCATTTATGGCACTGACCTTAAAAGTGTTTTTAAGCCATATTAACACGGCGCATGGACGTAGTAGAAATTTCCGTGTGATTTGTGGAATCGATGGGTGCACAGAAGAATACCGAGTATTTAATTCGTTCTATTATCACATTAGGCGTAGGCATGCAGCGTACCTCGCCAATGGTCGTCCACCCAGGGATTGCATTCCTGTTAGCTCAAGGTGCCATGGTGGTGAACACTTCGACATGGGCCTACCTATTTTTTCCAACTGTATTACTCCGGCAGCTACCCAAGTTCAAGATTCAACTCCAACTACCAATATGAGGCGGGACACAACGCAGGATGACTTAAGACAAGATGAGGCTTGCCAAGAGAGCGGGGGGATTGAACCACAGCCTAACAAGGAAAAGGTAGGCACAAACATTGGTTGAATTTTGCTTCAACAGTTTGTAATGAATGAATCCAAATCAATCGGTGTTGTAAGGCCTAGACGTTTTTTCTTTTGGTTCTGGTTGGCAGTCGCATCTGGCTAATAGCTATACACAGCAAGTGTCTGCATCCGCCTAGAAAAGGCCAACGATGTCATTAGTTCTACACTGAGTTACGCACTGTAGATGTTCCCACGTTATTATGCTGCAACATACTTGTTAGCGCTGTAGCTCTTTCTTTTTAACACTAGAACTACCACGGAGGGGTCAATTGACCTTTTTACCTAAAAGCCCCACAAGAGGGTCATTTGACCCTTTGGACCCCCTGCGGACACTCCTTTTGTTGTGGAAATGTGGCTGTTAGCAGCTCACAGCTGTCACTTGAGACACAGTGTGTGTGTGTGTGTGTGCGTGTGTGGATCATTTCCAATGCCTGTTGAGTGCTGTATCTCTGCATCTTCGTTCCTTGGAGAGGAGCTTCTTTCACCACAAAATTCTTGAGGGAAATGAAGCAGTAGTCCACATGCACTGGTATTTATCCATCTAACAATTGCCAGGTTGCATTCACATGAGTCGTTATGGTCACATGGCATGGGAGATTCACACATTACAGTTTTTCTTGATTGGTTTGGCTAATTTCTCGAAACTGACATGACATTCTCAAAACAACACGGACAAATCCCCAAACCAACTTGCAATTTCCCAAAACAGAATGGCATTTTTCATTGCTTTCATCAGATATCAAATGCTTTGTACATATCTCAAATGTTTAGTACATCTCTGCAGATGGATATGTACAAATACCCTTCAGTTGACACATTCAGCATACATTCAGCACATTTTCCAAATAAATTGGTCTTGCTTATCTAAACGAATTAGACAATTCTCAGTCTAATGGTTGCCCTCTCCAAAACACGTCAGCATTATTTCATTGTGTAAGTCATCATATGCAAAGTGGTCTACGCAATTCCCAAAACAGTCAAGGACATCATATTTTAAGAATTTCATTACATAGTAAATCCATGACAGTGTTCAACAGGTCAGATGGTATTGTTGCTTTACTAGTTAGTAGAAAATAATTTTACAACCGTGTATACTACAGTTTCCTCTGTTATTTGGCTAATTTCATGACATTTTTTCAAACGACATTCTGTTTTGAACAATTGCAAGTTGCTTTGGCATTTATCCATGTTATTTTGAGAATGTTATCTCTGTTTTTAGAAATGAGCCAAACCCATGAGAAACCTGTGATATATGGGCATTACTTTCTGTATATGAATTTACAGCAAATAAAGTTACTGATAAATGTCCTTGGTAAATTATCTGTTGTCAAACTTCAATGGTTTCACTCACTTTTTCATTTTTATACATACGAAATCTGTTAGCTGAACGTAGATAAAACACCTAACCATTTTGACTGGCAGTGCTTACACAATGGCAAAGGGACAATGTATTTTGGGGGTACTGATGATATATATGGGGAAGAAATTTAGTTTTGACACATGGTTAAACTGTTTTTGGGGTGATATGAGCGAGTGATGAGGATCCATGTAGTTATGCTGAACCATCCAGTTTATTTTGACAGAAGGACTAAATGAATGCAAATGAGCCAAAGCAATTGAGAAGGATTCATGCCACTATTTGAGTGGCATATATCGTGCTGACTATTTATTTATGAGACGGTTTAGTGCTGATGCTAGTGGTGTTTTGGGAGGTATATGACATTTTGCTAGTTATCTGAACGGTTGTGCAGAAGTGTAAGAATGTTTGGCCAAATGACACAATGGTTATAGGAATGTCATCTCAGTTTCAAGAAATGAGCCAAACCAATAGAGAAAAACTGTAATTCAACCATTATCTGGTTGCATTCAAATGATTCGTCATGATCACATGGGACATTCACACGTTCATTGATGACTTATATGAAGAAAATGTGCTGATATGTTTTCAGGACAACCATTACACTGAGAATCAACCAATTGGGATAGATCAGCAAGGTACATTCATTTGAAAATTCTACTAAATGTAAGCTGATTGTGTTAACTGTAGGATACTTGTACATAGCCATTTGCAAGGATGTACTAAATGATTGAGACATGTACAAAAGCATTTGAAATTTGATGAAAGCAATGATAAATGCCATTCTGTTGTGAGGAACTGCACATTAGTTTTGGGATTTGTCCATGTTTTGAGAATGACATCTCAGTTTCAAGAAATGAGCCAAACCAATGGAGAAAAACTGTAGCACACCGTCCACCACACAAAATCTGTCTTTGCTGCTGATATCTTCATGCAAGTTGCTATTTACCTGTGGTGATTTTGGAGGCTGACAGCCCTTGGGAAGAAGCTGTCTGTCCCTGTTTGTCTTGGCTGTTAGCACTGTAAGGTGTGACCCCCTCACCCCTCACCCCACACACAGCCCCTAACAGCCTCATTACCATAACAAAATGAGTGATTAGTGTATTAGGTAAAAGCCGCCGGGTCAAATGACCCCTCTCTGGTACTTCTAGGTAGGCAGAAAAATCCTGGTAGTTCTAGTGTTAAACCAATTTGCCTCACAGCAATCTTGCACACTCTAATTCTTACCCAGCACCCGAGACCTACACACAATTGGCTAGTGTATCATATGCAATAGAGACAACAAGTAGCCTTGTGATGTTTAATGAATGTTATGATCGTCTCGGCTTGTTGGAAGAAGACTTTCATTTAGTCAGTGTGATGGAAGGGTCATGTTTTGCCTACGTTTTCCTTTAGTCTTTCAATAACATTTCCCCTCTGCTCTGATCCATAAGCTAAGTAGGCTAACCTGAGGGTCCCTCCCGTCCTTTTATATTGTGTATCTGCCCCACGCACATAGTCTGCAGTTGGAGGCCCACGCGATAGGGAAGTAGTAGAGAAGTTATGCTACAGTTAAAGCATGTAAATAAATAAATAAGTAAGTAAATAGGCATACCCTACCGTCCACAACTTAACCTGACAACCAACCAGAACCAAACTTTTTTTTGTTAAGCCCAATGACATCTGCTCAAAGCATGCACCTATAAATGTTTGTCATAGTCTAAATTACTGGGGTAGGTCATGTCAAGGGCAGGTGAGCCCTGATGGCAGTGTGTCAATTATGGTAGGGCCTACTGTAATGGCCAATTATGTTGACTGTATAAATAATCCATTCTTAGGTCCCAAAACATTTTTGGGAACCACTTGCATAATCCATAAACCTGTGTGTGTAAACTTAGTTGTGAATTTGAGCAAACCCAAAATGCATTGTGTGTAGTGGACATGGCACTGGCAAAAACTACTTTGACAACAGTCATTTAACAAGCTGAATCTGCTACTTGAACAGGAATTGACCAGACTTGCAGCTGCCTTTACCGTGGATGTCCGTGAAACATGCTGTCTTTCTCGGGTAGGATATGCTTTTTTGTGATTTAATTAGGCCTATTGTTATTACAGTATTGTGATTTACTGAGGACACATCACATTTTTGCTTCATTTTGTGCAACACATTTTATGTTTTTAGCCATAGCCTGTTATTCTTAGTCTTTGTAATGCCATAATAGTATGTTTTTTGTCTCTTCTTTTGTCTCTTCACTACAGGCTAATACCAACAGGATTATCGGGAAAACCCAGCAGTTACAAATGGCTGTTGTAGGAACCTTGCAGGACAGAGTGATGGATGTCTTTGATAGACATGACCCTTCAGTCAGCATTGACCATCTCCGAAATGAGATTTTGGCAACATTTGACGGTTTTCCAGATCCCTTTTCCAACTTGTCTACATCTTACATGCAGGACCAAACTATTCAGGAACTTTTTAAACCGGTGGAACCAGAGGAGGTTGTAATTTCACAAAGACTGTGTAGAGTTAAGCGAGGCTCTTCAAGGATTCTTACCATTAGAAACAAAGTTTTTTTCTATGTTCCTCTCATCCAGAGTCTACAGCAACTAATGACCAACCCTAGATTTTTTAGCATGGTCAGTAATCCACCAGAAAATTGTAATAAAAATGGATATCTCCGCGACATTGTGAATGGCAGCCTTTTCAGAACTCATCCATTCTTTTCTGTTAAGCCAACTGCTTTACAGTTAATTTTGTATTCTGATGAAATAGAAATCTGCAACCCTCTAGGACCCTATGCCCCTGTGAATAAGTTACTCATGTTTTATTATACTGTAGGAAACATAAACCCCAAGTTTAGGTCTAAGCTTGCTGCCATAAGACTTCTTGCCATTGCAAAAGCTAAAGATATTTCAGAGGCTGGTGTTGATGTTATATTAACAAGAATTGAACAGGATTTGAAGGAACTGTACAACGGTGTCAACATTCAAGTTGGAAATAGTGAGACTATATTATATGGTGCAGTAATATCAATATGTGGCGATACCCTTGCTCAACATGACCTAGCTGGGTTTAAATCTGGAGTTGGGTTTGCTTTCAGTAAGTGTAGGCATTGTGAGTGTGACTTTGAGACAATGCAAAACCAATTTGATGAAAATAGTTTTACCCGAAGAACTATAGAGAAACACATTAGACAGTGTCAGGAAATAGAGAGGGCCAGTGACTCTCTAAGAAATGCCCTGAGAACAACTTATGGTATAAACAGGAGGAGTAAACTCCTAGATTTTCCAGGCTATGATCTTATTCAACAAACCCCTCAAGATATAATGCACATCATGCTTGAGGGTGTTGTGCAACATGAAATAAAATGTGCATTGAAGCACATTATTTTGTCAGGGCATATTGATCTAGACTCTATAAATTCAGGTATACAAGGTTTTCCATATTCAAATAGGGACATACAAGACAAACCATGTCCAATCAGTGTCAATACAATGGCATCTAATGATTACAAACTAAAACAGTCCTCTGGGCAGATGCTGATATTTCTGAAGGTATTCCCTTTTATTATGAATAGCATCAAGGACAATGTCTATGTACAGTTTATCATAGAATTAATTGAAATAACTCACATTCTTTTTGCTCCTATTGTGATGACGGAAACCTTAAAAAAACTGAGAGTAATGATAGAGCAGCATCTGAAACAATTCAGGCAACTTTTCCCAGACAACAACATAACTCCTAAGCAACATTATATGCTACATTTGCCTTCACAAATTGAAGCACTGGGTCCTTTGACGAGACACATGTGCATGAGGTTTGAGTCTAAGCATTGTTATTTTAAACAGTGGGCCTCTAAATTAAATTATAAGAATGTCTGCAAATCTCTTGTAAATCATAGTAAAATTATCGAAAGTACCTATCAAACAAACAATATATTTGCTCATGAAAAGGAATTAGGCCCCACATCAAAGGTTTCAGAGACCGCAGAGGCATATGTCAGTTCAAAGATTAGAGATTTTTTGAATATTGACAGTTTCCATCATGTTATCTCTGTGAAATGGTTGTCCCTTAATGGCAACAAGTACATTAGTGGAAAGACTTTAATAATCACAGACTCAAATGATGGCCTCCCTATTTTTGGACTAATAAGTAATATTTATGTTATTGATTCATCATTATTTTGCTGTGAATATCAAGTGTTTGACACAGTGAAATGGGATACAGATTTACAATCCTATGAAATTTCTGTTCCAAATGCTGCACAAGCAACAGAGTTCATTGATCTAGAAAAACTACCCGATTACACCGCATACTACTCTGTACCTTTCAATACTAAAACGTATGTTTTAAGAAAATATGACCTGACGTTTTGTTGTATGGGAAGATGTGATGTATCACAATAAATGAGGGAATGACGGAGGAAATTGTTTGCTTTATGTACATTACTCCTTAAGGCTTCTATTATAATAAACTTATCTATGATGCACAGTGCTTATGGTGTATTTGTTTACTTTGCTCTGCAAACAGTAAATGGTTCACTAGTGAGGTTCAGAATCTCAAAGCTAAATCAATGAAAGCAATCTCAATGACCCTATCAATTTGAATGCTATCACAGTTGATTAGCAGGCATGTCTTAATGAGATGGGGTCAGCTCTTAAAACAGGTTAATATGGACTGTCTTATTGTCTTGAAACAAGTAAAAATGTACTCACAGTCTAAATGTTAATGCGACTGTCAGTATGGGTGCTATTTTAAGAAAAAAGCTGCTCAGAATTAGTTTTATTATCTAAGTAGGATAAAAAAAGCAGAATTTTCTTGAAACAAGAAAAATAATCTTAACAATATTCAGTCTTACCAAGAAAAAACTTTCAAAAACAAGTATAATGAGACAAAAATGCTGAATTCAAGTATATTACACTTGTACAGATTTTAATTTTTTGCAGTGTAGGCCTACACAGTTTGGATGTCACTAATACCCTCGTATTAAAGTAAGTCTGCAGTACATGTTTTGTTTCGCGTCATGAAAAGAACATACGAGTAAGTGCGATTAATTAGATTAATTAATTACAAATTCTGTAATTAATTAGATTTTTTTTTTAATCTACTGACAGCCCTATTAATTAATAATTAAATAAATACATATATAGGCCTAAATAAATAAATATATAACAATAATAATATAATACTATATAATATTTCAATTCTATTACTATTACTATCATCATTGTGTGTGTGTGTGTGTGTGTGTGTGTGTGTGTGTGTGTGTGTGTGTGTGTGTGTGTGTGTGTTGTGTGTGTGGTGTGTGGTGTGTGAGTGTGTCTGAGAGAGAGAGAGAGAGAGAGAGAGAGAGAGAGAGAGAGAGAGAGAGAGAGAGAGAGAGAGAGAGAGAGAGAGAGCATGCGTGTGTGTGTGTGTGTGTGTGTGTGTGTGTGTGTGTGTGTGTGTGTGTGTGTGTGTGTGTGTGTGTGTGTGTGTGTGTGTGTGTGTGTGTGTGTGTGTGTGTGTGTGTGTGTACATGTGTGCATTTGTCTGTCTGTCTGTCTGTCTGTCTGTCTGTCTGTCTGTCTGTCTGTCTGTCTGTCTGTCTGTCTGTCTGTCTGTCTGTCTGTCTGTCCGTCTGCCTGTCTGCCTGTCTGCCTGTCTGTGACAGTGACTGTGTATGTCTGTGTCCTGCTGAGAAAGTGTGCTTTGATACATACTTAGAGTCTGGTGGCTTACATCCTCTGCTTACATGGCCTATGAACTCAGCAGGGACTTATCTGAGTCTGGCACTGAGACCAGAGAGAGAGAGAGAGAGAGAGAGAGAGAGAGAGAGAGAGAGAGAGAGAGAGAGAGAGAGAGAGAGAGAGAGAGAGAGAAATGCGAGTGACAGGGGGAGAGGGAGAAGGGCAGAACAGAAGTCAAGAGAGGAGAGAGTGAGTGAAAGAGAGAGAGAGAGGCTGGCTGGCTGGGTGAAGAAGCAGTGTTGTTACCTGAGGCAGTGAACACAGGATACGATGCAATAAAGCAGAGGGCTGTCAGAGCCCAGTGGAAACTAGCAGGAGAATGGGAGACACACACACACACACACACACACACACACACACACACACACACACACACACACACACACACACACACACACACACACACACACACACACACACACACACACACACACGCACACTCGCACACACTCTCTGACACACAGAGAGAGAGAGAGAGAGAGAGAGAGAGAGAGAGAGAGAGAGAGAGAGAGAGAGAGAGAGAGAGAGAGAACGTATACGCAGGAGGCTTCCTCCTGTGAACTGCAGGGCTTCAGACCTTCAGATCTGGTACTTTTACCGATCGTGTGGAGCACAGATGGTGAGGAAAAAAAGGTGGAAAAGAAGAAAAGGACAGAGAGAGACATAGAGAGAGACATAGAGAGAGAGGCTAAGTGAGACAGAAAGAGCGATGACAGCCAGAGCTCAAGCAACCTGGAAGTAGTGTGACCATTATAGACACTCATGGGGGCAGAAAGAACAGAATGAGCGCAACTAAGAAAGAAAGAACCAGAGAGAGGTTGGGCAGTGGGGAAAGAAAAAGATAAAAGAGAATATAGACAGAAAGGGATGGAGAGAGAAACAGTGAAGGAAAAAATATGTTCTAGATGGGGTGAAATAAATTGAGAGAAAGAAGTGAAAGAATGGAAAGGGGGAGGGCTGGTGAAGAAGCCGTAGTGTTACCTGGGGCAGTGAATACAGGATATGATGCAATAAAGCAGAGGGCTGTCAGAGCCCAGTGGAAATTAGTACGAGAATGGGAACCACACACACACACACACACACACACACGCACACACACACACACACACACACACACACACACACACACACACACACACACACACACACACACACACACACACACACACACACACACACACACACACACACACACACACACACACACACTCACACACACACACACACTCACTACAGAGAGACAGAGATGAGGAAATCCTTCCTGTCAAACGAGTGGGTCGATATAGTCTATCGGACAGGCTGATGGTTCTGAGACAGAATGATAATTTCAGCATGGAACTGTCCCCTAACCCCACACACACAACCTTGCATAAACACAAACTCTCTCTCTCACTCTCTCTCTCTCTCGCGCGCGCACGCTTGCACGCTCGCTCACTCACTCACTCGCTCGCTCACTCACTCACTCGCTCACTCACTCACTCACTCACTCACTCACTCACTCACTCGCTCACTCACTCACTCACTCACTCACTCACTCACTCACTCACTCACTCACTCACTCACTCACTCACTCACTCAAACACACAGGTGGACTTTCAGTTTGTAGGTCAGCCAGTCAATCCTCACACTCAGCCTCACAGTCAGAGCTGCAACAGTCTCCTCATTAAGGAAATGAAGCCTTGAAATCATCTTGGCCACTCACTAGTGCAATTGATGAAATCTGGAATGTGTGCTGCTCTGTGCTGGAGAGAAGCTGTGTGTGTGTGTGTGTGTGTGTGTGTGTGTGTGTGTGTGTGTGTGTGTGTGTGTGTGTGTGTGTGTGTGTGTGTGTGTGTGTGTGTGTGTGTGTGTGTGTGTGCGTGCGTGTGCGTGTGAGTGCACGTGCATGCATGCTGTTGAGAAGGTATTGGGTGGAGCTGAGCGGAGGGAAAAACATAGAGAGAGAGTACTGCTGATGAAATTAATATTGGAGCAGGTGCAACATTTGGATTGGGTTTCTGTTCTGAGCTGCCTTGTTGGATTTAGATATGGCCAGGACCTCTTTTCAGGATTTATTTTTCTTCTTTTTCGACTGCACACACACACACACAGATAGACAGCCAGGTGCCAGGACCCCCCCCCCACACACACACACACACACACACACACACACACACACACACACACACACACACACACACACACACACACACACACACACACACACACACACAGAGATACTAGATTGGCCGTACATCCCAAGTATTGGAAAGAGTTTTGTGTTGATCCAGATGCACTGTGTGGCCTGGGGGGGATATTGGACACGAGCAGTGAGAGATGAATCTGAGATACCCCAGTCAGTCAGTCAGTCAGCCAGCCATAGTTGTACCAGGATCAGCTCTCCCTGTGTACGTCTAATATTTATGCTTTCTCATTCCCTTTTTGTGACCTTGACTTCCACTGTGGTGTGCTTCATTCCTTGAGGCCTTGGTTTTCGCTGCTGTATTTTATTGCACAGTTTCTATCATTTTTGCTTTTTTGCTTCATATCTGGTATTTCAAAATAATAAGTACCTGTGATGGTGACTTGGCTTCAGATGTGGCTACGTAGCGTCAAATTTTAATGAATCGGATGGATGGATGGATGGATGGATAGATGGATGGATGGATTGAATAAATGAATGAATGAATGAATGAATGAATGAATCAATCAATCAATCAATCAATCAATCAATCAATCAATCAATCAATCTATCAATGAATGAGAACTGGCAAACGATTGTGTAGATGGATACAGTTATGTAGAAGGGTATGGATTTGTTTAGGCAGTTAGTTGTAGAAACAGACCCGACTGGACCAGATTTCTTGATTGTTTTTCCATTGGCAATCCTCAATATACCAGTGATCTTAGGAAGAATAAACACTCCTAAAGAACATCTCCATTGATTTTCCAGTGTATATCACAATGTCCAGCTATTGCTCTAGGAAAGAATGAGAAAAAGTAAATTGTGTTGTGAAAATGTAAAAGGATCTTTGCCTCTATAATGATGTTTGGACAGAGGCAGAAAGATATCCATTGAAAAAGTAAACGTGTTGAGAGGTATTTTGCCTTCCTATGGTCTGAAAACAATACAAGTGATTACTCTTACTTTTACTTTTCTTCCTAAGGATTATCTGGTTCAATAAATCAGTTGAAATAAAGAATGCCAGGATTTTCACTCTCTGATGTTTGCAGGTGTAAGGATGTTTCTGAAAACGCAGTTTGCACGTAAACTGAGTTTTAGTTAGATTACTCTTTTGAAAACTCCTTTCTTTCAGGAGGCTAAAATGCACCTGTCACAGTGGACTTTTTCATTTCTATCCACACGGTGTGTGAACAGACACAAATAATATACACATGCGTCTAACCAGCACCTGAATTCAACATGTTCACCTCTGTGTTTGGAGAGCTTCCAGCCCTGGACCCTGTCTCTCGAAAGCATCATTGCTAACCAGTTAGCAACTTAGGTTGTCAATGTGAAATTGCATTGCAAACAAGTAAGTTGCTAAATTAGTTAGCAACAACGCTTTTGAGAAACGCACTCCTGGTGTGCTTGGCGTGATAATGCCTACCTCAATAGGCCAAGAGTCTGTGTTTAACAAGTTTCCTGTCTACAAAGTCTGTAGAGACAGTTTGAGTCTCTGTTTTACATGTGTCCCGTTCTGTATCCTGTCTTTGCAGTCTGAATTGGAATATGACCTGATATAAAAAGTCTCTGTTGAATATATCCTACTTACACCACCAGGGCAGTGACTTGTAAATACGTAGTCTCTGCTCAATACAGTCTGTCCTGCTTTCTGTTTGCTGTCTGCAAAGTATGTGCAGACGGTGACCTTATATGAATAGCATTCCACTAACATGCCCTGTTTTCTGTTTCCTGTCTTTGCCGTCTGCGTCTGAATATGACCCGATATAAAACGTCTGTTGAATCTACCCTACTTATACCAGGACAGTGACTTATAAATAGGCCTAAGTAGTCTCTGCTCAACACAGTAGGCCTATGTCCTTCTTTCTGTTTCATGCTTTCAAGATTGTACAGACGGTGACCTTAAGTGAATAGCGTTGCTTTAACATGCCCTGCTTTCTGTTTTCCTGTCTTTGCAGTGTGTACAGACAGTGACCTGCGTAGTCTGGCCTCGCGCCTCAAGGACTGGTTTGGAGTGCTGCACCAGGATGCCAACAGAGACCTCAAGAAATCCAGTGACAACACGCAAAGCCGTGAGTGCTGTTTGTATTTGTGTGTGTTTCGGTGCATGCGTCTGTGCGTGTCTTCGTGCTGTGCGTGAGAAAGGGAATGCGTATGTGCGTGCATGCGTGTTTTATTGTGTGAGAGGGGAAAACTTTATGAGTTTTCTTCATCTGTCAGAACAATAAATCAAACAAATTGAGAGATGGAGGTAGATTACCCAGGTGTGTGATCAACTCTGTTCTTGCCTGGCTGCAACTGTATTTTTCATCTACCTTCCTGCCTCTCAATAGTTTCACTCTGTAATACTTTATATATCACAATGTAGAGACCAAATAATTTTGTCAAACCAACAAAGCCAAAAAACAAGGCGAGCTGGAATCTGTGTGTATCTGAGAGAGAGCGTGTGTGTGTTTAGTTTGTTTGTTTGCATCTGCATCGTTAGTTTGTGTGTGTGTGTGTGTGTGTGTGTGTGTGTGTGTGTGTGTGTGTGTGTGTGTGTGTGTGTGTGTGTGTGTGTGTGTGTGTGTGTGTGTGTGTGTGTGTGTGTGTGTGTGTGTGTCCTGTATTTTTGTGATTAGTTTTGAATCCCTGGCATGGGAGAGTTACAGCCCTGTCATGTCCTGGGTGTAGCTGAGCACAGGCTGGATAATTGTATTAATTAGCTACCTGTGTCTGGATGATGAATTAGGCTAATTAGAATCATCTGGGCATTTTAAATGGCTGGAATGAATTTGTTGTTTGGCTTTTTGTACTTTGAAGACTAATCCACACACATTTTGCTCATTTGAACTAGTACTATCTACACACTCAAAGATGCATTCTGTCTCACACACTCACATACAAACCGACATCTCTCTCCCTCTTCCTCTCTCTCT
>NW_026945709.1:254466-284466 GCF_034702125.1 Engraulis encrasicolus
CAGCATGTCTTTTTTTAAACAAAAAATAAGAACATACTTTTTAAAGAACAAATAACATAAGAAATCTCTCTGTCTCAAAAGTACCAGAAGTGTTTTTGTTTTTGTTTGTGTTTTTATTTTTGTTTTTCGTGCAATGTTTGCTGCTCTGCTACGTCCTTTGTGGCTGATTTTTTTTTTTTTAATTATGTTTCTGATTTCTGACGCCTCAGCTCTCCCTCTTTGTGTGACTGTGTATAAGTGTCTCCTGCCCAACACCCCTGCACCCTATACCACCAAGCCCCTGCTCTTTACACCTCCCATCCCAACTCTCACCAGCCTGGGAAAAAACAATAATTTCATGTTGGAAACTTTTTGCCCTTGAGATAGTGAAGGCCTTTCCACTGAACAACAACTTCTGGCAAACTGGGATATGAAGTGAAGCGGAGAAGAAAAAAGAATAGTTGCTGTTCTTTTTTTTTACCCTGTTCTGGTTGTTGTGGAGTGCTATCTTTTTGGAAAGAAACTGTTTTACCTCGTTACACAAGTTTGCTATTGTCAACCTAGAAAGCAATGGCTTCGCACCTTTCACCCTTTTATGTTTGTGCAACTCATTTTTCTTCGCATGTGTTGATGCTGTGCGTGCGTGCGTGCATGTGTGCTTGTGTGTGGATGTGTGTGTCTGTATGTGTCTGAAATTGTTCTCTTCTCCATGGATGGCTTGACAAAATGTAATGAACATTTTGGGGTGAAAATGGCAAAAAACCTCTCCATCAACCTTTCCAGAGCTCCACAAATAGCTCTTGAATGGACCTTTAAAAGTAAGAAAATGTTCTATTTCTACCTGCAGTAAGCGAAGGTTGAAAAAGCAACAGCATTGTGCTGTGAGAGATACCAAGCGTACCAGAACATTCTGTGCTGCATTGAAGGTCTACACTTTCAAGTCATCTTTTATTTCCAGTGGACAAAGTGTGCAGTACACATATGCCTCAGAGTTTGAAAGGGATGGATATAGGAGTAGCTGAGGAGATCTAAAAGGCACTTGTACATGTCGCCATGAAGTATTTCTTCCTTTTTGAATGGTTGACAAAAAGGTGAACTCATGTATTGATGTGAACCCCCTGCTCTCTATGTCTCTGTCTACCTGCCTGTCTGTCTCTCTGTCTGCCTGTCCGTCTGTGTGTCAGTCTGTCTGTCTGTCTGTCTGTCTGTCTGTCTGTCTCTCTCTCTCTCTCTCTCTCTCTCTCTCTCTCTCTCTCTCTCTCTCTCTCTCTCTCTCTCTCTCTCTATCTATCTATCCCTCTCTCTCTCTCTCCGCTCCCTGTGAGTGTGTGTGTCACATGAATCTCTTTATGCCTATTCATTAGAGGGGGATCATATCTCCATGGCAGCAGGTAATCGATGTGTTGCATTAGCTCCTGTGTGATGTGAAGCTTGTTAAGCATCACTCACTGAGACACTGCTCCAGCGTGGGTACATAAGGTGGGTACGTTGTATCAGAGTAGCAAATCAAACTAATTGTGGAAGGGTTTAGGTTTTCAGAGGGAGAAAAATGTAAACTGCACCAAACTGGCACACTCTGCACATCAAACTGCACATAATTGGTGCTTTGAGTTTGGTATCCTTCTGGTGACCAGGGAACCTGAAAGAAAATATTGTATAGAGTCAGCTCATAGGCTTCATCCCGCTCCCTCTGTCTCTCATTTGCTCATTCTCTCTCTCTCTCTTTCTCTCTCTCTCTCTCTCTCTCTCTCTCTCTCTCTCTCTCTCTCTCTCTCTCTCTCTCCCTCCACCTTCTCCACCTAGCCTATTCATTTATTTTCCTTTTTCATTTTCTTCGCCTTTTGTTATTCTTGCTGTCACAGGATTCTTGCAGTCATATCTCGCTGTACTGCTCCCTGTCAAAATGTCTTGATTCTGCATTTCCCCTCGGCTCTCCACCTTCCATGACCTCTACTCACAGACAACTCCCACACACACACACACACTCACACACAGACACACACACACACACACACGCACACTGTCAAAAAAAATCTGATCAAGTGCGAAGCCTCTGAAATGCTAGCAGCAAGCTTAATGAGATCCATCTGTCTGTATGGTTCGGCGTCTCCCATCAGTTGTTTGCACACATACAAATGCAAACATGGCAACAAAAATCCAATGTACGACTATTTTTTTCTGATTCAGCCTGATATCTGTGGCCCTATATATTGTCCTGGTGGGTGTCGGCCCTATGTCGTTCTTGTAGCCTGCTCGTCATCCATGAAAGCTGCATATTCCATTTTGTCCTCATGTACGATGGTTCACGACATTGCTTCTCCCTTTTTACTTGTTTTGATAAAACCTGTATGTATAGTGGAATCTCCATCCATGAAAGCTGCGTATTCTCCTGTGCCCTGGTTTGTGACATTTTTAATTTTTATTTCTGTTTTTTAAACAAATCCTGTATTTATGGTGTGGTTAATGGCCTGTTGTTCAAAGGTCATCTGTACAGTACACATCTTATAAATGCATACATACCCTTCAGATGCACCACTACTGCTACTATCACCACAAAACTGTCTCTTGACTGGCACATGTAAACAAACATACAGACATTAAAAATGGCCATATTTGCAAGAGTTTCCTTGATTTTACCTGTTAATTCTATATATTTTTTTACTTTGTAAAGAATTAAGATAAAAAGGAAGTACCTAACTTGACCATGAGATGTAATATAATATGCAGTAGTGTGGCTTTGTCCCTTTGCATCGCAGAGACTGAGTGTGTATAAAATCTTGTAGTGCTGATTGTAGTTAGAGATTAACCCCCACCCACCCACCCTTCGTTTTCTTATTCACCCCTACCCTACTCTCTTTTCCTGCTATTCTGTAGTGTAGTGAGTTTGTTATTTTATGTTCGTTTGTTCATTTTTTTCTTTTCTTAAAGAAGGTCCTTCTCTCTTTTAATTGCTCATTCTCCTTCCCCTATTATCTCCTCTCTGTCCTCTCGAGTCCAAACGGAATGTTGATGTGCTGGGCTGATGAAATTTATGTTCTTATTTTAAACTGTAAAGAAAACAAAAAAACCTAAATTCCATAATGAGATATGAAAACGATGTTTGTCTGAAATAAAACTCGAGTCTGTCCTGTCCTGTTTTCCTTGGTGTCTGGTCTGCTTTTTTCCCCTTTCCTTGTAATACTGCGTACGCAGTAAGTCAAGTGTTCATTTTAGCACTTACAGAGTGTAACTTAACTCTATCCAGACCGGGGGGGGCAAAAAGTGCCCGCACCAACTTTGATGTCGTATAACTCCTGAATGACTAAAGCTATGAATACGAAACTTTGTGACTTTTCCTAGAATGAAGTTGGCTACAATGTGATACCAAAAGATTAGGTTTATCATTTGTGTTGTTGCCATGGCAACGGTTTTCTGACAGGTACGCCTGACCAAAAATCACTAATCTAAGCCTCATCATCATCACTTTTCATATTTTTTTACATTTTCATTAGCATCAGACACCCTTGTGAACATTTGAAGTGGTCTGATGCACATAATATCCAAAATTGATGTGAATTACCCAAGTTAAATGGAAAATACATTAAGATGACATTTTGGGCAATAAAAGCAGGAAATGACGTCATAATATCCAATAATGACACCAAACTGATGTCATTCATAGATCTTTGGCTGAAGATCATCCCCTCCAAGTTTGGTGGTCATACGCCATTCGGTTCCTAAGTTATGAGGGGGGGGGTCAAAAGAGCCCCCCCCCCCCCGGTCCCAGGAATGCCAAAAAAGCCCGGTCTGGATAGGGTTAACTACAACTATTTTGTAGTTTCAGACTGTAATGCAAATATTATGGTAGCTTACACATATAGAATGTTATGGTAGCTAAGATATAGGCTGTAGTATAGACTGTGGTCTGATAAATATTGAATGATGTAATGAAACATCAAAGGCATATTGGCACGACAACTCAGACCACACATACAGCCCTACTGATGGTTGCGCCATCACACATCACACATATCTTCAAAAGCAGTTTGCAATGCCAGCACTCTTACGCCATATGTTTAGTGTATCCTTGTGAACCAAAACCATCCAATCAGGAAGCATCTTCCATTACACTGACAGATTCATTGTACGTATCGGGCTATTGGTGCCTTCACGGGCTCGGGACCTCCCGAGACAGCTGACGACACTACTCACGTGACAACCGAGTTCTGGACTTAAGCACATGAACGGCACAGATCCCGGAACAATGGGGAATCGTGCCTGTTTTGTTTTGGTCCTCTTTTCTTTTTTTCACTACCACTTGAGCCTCCACATCCACGACATATCATTTTAGCTTAATCAGGCTAAATTAAACAGTCAGAGACCAGCATTACTGACATGTGAATCTGCAATTGAATAACTGGGGTTGTTGATAGTGATTACAAGATGACATTTAAGCATTTATGATACTGTTTACATGCCAGTTGCATGCATGGGCGCCATGTTGATGTGTGTGTCGTCACACAAAACATAAGCTCGGGAACTCGTTGTTATATACATCCGCCTGAGATCAACCTCAAGAAATATGGATCCCACTTTGCCCGAATTTTAGGTCGGCTTTCTTGGGATTCTCGACATTTTGAACGAGTCATAAGCTTTTCCCCCATGTCGGTATCCCCACGTAGGTTTTTCTGGACCCACTCCTTAGTAGAAAGTTTGGCCTGTTGAAATTGTCAGCTCTTCACCGCTGGACTACATAACACCAGTTGCATTGGCACCATAGCCATTACTTCATTTGGACAGGGATTTTAGAGGGATGAGTGTGAACACATTGAGCACAGAGATAAATAATCCCTTATTCTATTACATGTCTCCCCCATTAAAACGCATTGGCATTATCCTGCTACATATTGCTTTCATGTCTAAGATGATGTGCCTGTTTGAGTCTGATGTGGAGGGCTGTCCAACTTATGTTGAGCATTGTTTGGCTTGGACAGCAGCTTCAAAAAGATGGTGGCTCTCAAAAAGATGGTGGCTCTCAAGTAAAAAGTACTGCTACAATTATACTCTTTCTCTCCTCATAATAAAAAATGAAACAAAGAGCAGGACAGCACTCCAAGTTTTGTGGTTTATTGCCCGTCAGACGTTTCGGGGTTACCGCGCGAATAGACCAGGCGCGATGCGATTCAAGCGACAGAGTGCAGCAGCAAGCGATACGAGCGATTGAGGAGACTAGAGTATGTCCGTACAGGCAGAAGGCAAAGCATTCAAGCATTCCCATTGGCTGTGGTCACTGACCTCTATACAGTCATTGGCTGTCGCGGATTTTCGCCGAACCGCGTCATAGAAAGTTGAAAAGATTTCAACTTCAAACTGTCACGCTCGTCGCGCAAATCGCTCTAGTCTCCAGAATCGCTTTTGTCGTGCGACTCAATACAAAGTCAATTACATCCGTCGCTCGCCTCGCTCAGATCGCCGCTGGTGTATTTCTGCGGTTAACCTTCTTCAGTGTCGGGCAAACATTTCACAAACTGCGTCTCATTATTTATTTATATTACCACCATGTCCAAAAAGCAAACGCGTTTCGGCTATCAAGCCTTCATCAGTGCGTGGCTTTTTGGACATGGTGGTAATATAAATAAATAATGAGACGCAGTTTGTGAGTGCGGATTTTTCTTCCTTAAGTTGATACATTTTATCTCGCACCCAAAGACTTTCGTTTTTCCAAGAAGTTGAGCGCGTCCTCTGCCAAACCTTGGGGCAAACATTTCACCCATCAGGTGCACACAATACAATATATACAATCAAAGCCCCAAGTGTCCAAATATCGCTTTTCAACCAATCAACATTGTTACATGAATCCGTTGGACATAAAAAAAAGTTTTTCTTTCTTCCGTTTTTACATTTTTCCTATTTGTGCAAAAAGACCAAAAATACATCACAAAAAACAATTGAAAACAATTTCTTCATTTAGCCCATTTGGCATCATTGTATCTAGTTGGTGTATCCAAGCGCATTCCCTTTGAAGACGTAGCCTATCCCTTCCTATCCCCACCCCTTCTAGGTATCGCTACTGTCTCCACCCCGCAAAATTTCAGGTCACTCACATCGTGTTTAAGTTCATAAAAGTGGCGCGCCACTGAGGACTTCTCGTCTCTGTTTGTTATTGCGCACTTATGCTCACATATTCTTGTTTTAAGTTCTCGTTTAGTTTTACCAACATGCATGAGATTACAAGGACACTTCAAAACATATACAACAAACTGCGTTCTGCATGTGATTCTGCCCCTAACAGAAAAGTTCCGCCCTATCTTAGGATGAGTGATAGACTTCAGGATAATAGGCCTACTGCAAATTTTAAAGCCCTTTGAAAGACAATAGTTTTTGGTTACTACACCATATTATATAGGCCTAACTCTATGGGCCCCAGGAGATCTTTTTGAGTTGATAAGCAGGGCCTGTGGTTAGCAAGCTTATTCAAAGTTGCACACATTTTAAAATGTCACCAAGTTCTCCTCTTCCTCCTGGCAGCTGTTTTTAAGATAACACTTTCACACACCATCAATGAAGCTGAACATAATTGTCAATAGTCATCTTTGGGGCTGTCAAAACAAAAGTCTTGTTTAATGTTCCCTCACAGCAAGTATCGCACCCATGCGACCAGTAATTAAATACGATATGCCTCGCTGGTGCCATTTGGTTTGTTTTACTTAATAACACTCATACATGATGTGATGGGAGCGTCAACGTCACGGCTATCTACCATCCTGATTCAATTGTGCAGCTTACCTTCTATGATTCTACTGTATGTCAGTGGCACTTAACAATGTTTTATAACGCTAACTAAGATGTCATATTAGGTTAATCATATGTATTCATTCTTATTAGCAAAGATGTTAGATTCAACACTCTCTGCTGTTTCTGTCACATGAAAGGGCCCATTGAACTAGTAATTTATAATTACAGTGTAATCCAGAATGACCTTGTGGTGCCTCTAAGAATACATGATGCTATGGCAGGCAGCCTTGGACTTCAAGAGCCGTCTTAGGGCCAAAACATACCAAGGCGGAACGGAACGGTCGCAGGACGGACGCGGTCTTTCTGCTTAGTTTTGGCCGGCGTGCTTTTCTCTGCCTTGCACACTGACAGCGTCGGCGTGCGCGGCCAGTCCTATTCAAAACCCTAGCCACAGCCAAAGCTAGCATGCTTCTTTGCCATTCATTTGAATGAGACACCGCCGGTCGCCGGCGTGAAAAATACGCTCGAGTTCTATTTTCCAAATGCAGCGCGGCGCGGAGCCGGCTCCCGCGCTGCTGACGCCCGACTACCGCCGGTTGGTGTGTAAGGACAGATAGGTTTCAATGTATTTTCACCGACGCCGGTAAAAAACGTGGCCGTTCCGCGACGCTTTACCGCCTTGGTGTGTCAGACCCCTTATGGAAAATTACTGTAATGAAAATGTTAGCACTAACATTGACCCCAACTAATGTTAGTCTAAGACATGGCCCCTGTCTTAGACTATTGACTATTGACTATTACCAGAATGACAGCTCATTAGAGTAGAGTAGAGTAGAGTAGAGTATCGTTTATTGATCCCAGGGGGAAATTAAGGTGTCAAGTAGCATACACACATAAATAAAGACATAAAGACATTGTCCACAAGACATAACACACATATTTACACATAAAATAAAATAATCATATATAGCTCGCTGTTGCATACTTATTGCCAAGGCATCTCTCTCTCTCTCTCTCTCTCACACATTATGCAATTATGTACTAAAGGATCTGTATAACAGTAGTGACGTGACATGCAGTAGCCTACATCTGTAATAAATTCTTCTCAGTGACTATTACAGCATTCCACTGGTGGAATAGCTTGCAGTAATCAACCTTAAAATTGACTGCAACAGTTAATGTAATCGATGACACGTGTGTGTGTGTGTGTGTGTGTGTGTGTGTGTGTGTGTGTGTGTGTGTGTGTGTGTGTGTGTGTGTGTGTGTGTGTGTGTGTGTGTGTGTGTGTGTGTGTGTGTGTCTGTCTCTGTGTCTGTGTGTGTGTGTGTGTGTGTGTCTGTGTCTGTGTGTGTGTGTGTGTGTGTGTGTGTGTGTGTGTGTGTGTGTGTGTGTGTGTGTGTGTGTGTGTGTGTGTGTGTGTGTAGGGAATACAAGGGGGGGGGGTGGACAAAGGGATCAGGGATGACAAAGGGATCAAAGGGGTCAGTTGTCCTGGGCCCAGGCAGAAGGGGGACCTATAATTGGGTCCCTATTACATTGCATGTGTTACATGTGTGTGTGTGTGTGTGTGTGTGTGTGTGTGTGTGTGTGTGTGTGTGTGTGTGTGTGTGTGTGTGTGTGTGTGTGTGTGTGTGTGTGTGTGTGTGTGTGTGTGTGTGTGTGCACTTTGTGTCTCTAATGTGTCTTCAGTCCTTTTATTTTCTCCCTTGAGAGAGAACAAGACCAAGAGAGAGAGAGAGGCCTGGCGTGCAAATGTATAGCCATCGTTGATGTGGCCCATCACTTGCTGCTGAGCCCCCGCTCTCAGCCATCCATCCACATTAACTCTCTCCAACAGACACCAGCGACATTATACTTTTGTCTTCGTTTAATATGCTTTATTCAGATATCGATTTTCCTGAGACTCGCTTCATTCTTTTTGATTCATGAGGCCTGTGGGGAGAAATCAATTTTTGTGTGTGTATGTGTGTGTCATTTTCACTTTCTCCACCAAGGCTATCTATCAGAAATATCTCTCTCTCTCTCTCTCTCTCTCTCTCTCTCTCTCTCTCTCTCTCTCTGTCTCTCTCTCTCTCTCTCTCTCTCTCTCTCTTTCTCTCTCTCTCTCTCTCTCTCTCTCTCTCTCTCTCTCTCTCTCTCTCTCTGTCCTTGACCATTAATATTGTTTATTTCCATGAGCTTTTATTTTGTCATTATTTACCTCCGGGTCTAGCTCATCCCTCACATCACAACATGGCCCACTGCTTTGATTCGTCCCCATGTCAAATTATATGATACATGGTTGCCATGGGAATACATACAGCTTTTGTGACATCATGAAATATGCACCAATCAGCAGACTCCATTATTTTGACAAGATCAGATGTAACCCTTTCATGGAGATGGGATCACAGGCGATCCCATTCACTCTTTGCTAAACACAAAAGCTAGCCTACATAACAACGTTGCTATACATTAGAGACTTAACAAAATGATTAAGACATGCTCTTAACCATTTTGGTGAAAATAAGGTCTCAATAAATGCTGTGCATGAAATGGTTAAATCTTGCTGGTAAACCAGTCTAGCTAACAACGTTGCTATACATTAGAGACTTAACGTGTGGATGGATCTGGCATATGCTATCACTTGTGTTCTCCCACAGGCCCTACACAGCAATTAATGCCCATCTGGAGCGATAGCAAACCAATGCTATTAGCAACTGAATCCCTCGCGCTAATAAACTCTGAATAGGTACATGCTCTTGCACAAGGATTCAAAGCTAGACCCCTTTCCTCTTCGAAAAGTTCTAATTTATATTTATGACACTGCGGCTCTTCAATTCTTCATTAATCCACTTAATATTTCAGAGCAGGAACCTAAATCTTTAGCTCTGACTCACTGAGGGAGAAGATGGAGGAGAGAGAGGAGAGGGGAGGAGGGGGTGGGGTGAAAGGAGGAGAGAGATGAGACAAGAATGCCACCGCAGATATTAGGCAGAGAACAAAATGAGAGAGAGAGAGAGAGAGTGAGAGAGAGAAAGAGGGGGAGAGAGAGAGAGAGAGAGAGAGAGAGAGAGAGAGAGAGAGAGAGAGAGAGAGAGAGAAAGAGAAACAAGGTTTGTGGAACATCCAGAGGTTCAACACTTCTTGGAGAAAGACTAATAAGCACGATTGGTGCCTTCTTGTACACACGCACACGCACACACACAAACTTTATTGGAGCAACAGTTTGGGGAGATTTGTGTTCAGTTATAGTTTCTTTGTCGAGATTTAAAAAAAGATGGCAGGATTATTGTCTCCCATAAGAGTAGATAGCAGAAACAGAGTGTCTTAACGATGTCACCTACTTCTGCACGTTGATTTGCAGGGTGGCTGCAAAAATAGCGTCTCTCTATCCGCAGAGAGGAGGCTGATGTGTACTGCTGTGTTCAGATGTTTCACCTATCGCAGTACAGTTCATGGGGGGCGAGTGTAATGGATGCCAACTAGCTGAGTTTGGCGGTAAAACGTTGGGAAAAACTCCCTCCGAAAGCCTCATATTTGTGGTAGCACTGGGGTATCGGTCTCCCAGGTTTTTCCAATTTAATTCATGTGGTGGGACAAAAGTGAATATTGTGGATGGGCCGCGGGCCAAAAACAAGCATGCACCATGTAGCACGCCTTATATCTGATGCAAATATGTCATGTTATAAGATCAGATAACAATTCAAATGAGCTATGGTAACTCTGAGTGTGGCCAGATGGTAAACTGTAGTCAATTTTACACAGATAGATAGAAATATCCCAACTGTCAGCTCGACAGGAACGGTGTAAGAATTTTTTTTAAAAAAATTCAAATTTTTTTTTTGGGGGGGGTTTTTTTTTAAAAATTTTTTTTCAAATTAAAAATTTTTTTCCCCCCGGGGAAGAAAGGGGGAAGAAAAAAAAAAAAAAGGGGGGGAAAAAAAAATTTTTGCCCCCGGAAAAAAATTTTCCAAAAAAGGGGAAAAAAAAGGGGGGGGGAAAAGGGGGGGGGGAAAAAAAAAAAGGGGGGAAAAACCCCCGGGGGAACCCCTTTTTTGGGGAAGTTTTAAAAAAGGGGTTTTTTTTAAATTTAAAAAAAAAAAGGGGGGCCCCCGGGGGGGTTTAAAAACCCCCCCAAAATTTTTAAAAAAACCCAAAAACCCCCCTTTAAAAAAAAAAAAAACCCCCCTTTTTTTTTTTTGGGGGGGTTTTTTTTTTTTTTGGGGGGGGGGGGGGTTTTTTGGGGGGGTTTTTTGGGGGTTTTAAATTTTTTTTGGGGGGGGGGGAAAGGGGGGTTTTGGGGGGGGGGGGGAAAAAAAAAAAAAGGGGAAAGGGGGGGGAAAAGGGGGGGGGGGGGGTTTTTTTTTTTCCCCCAAAAAATTTTTTTCCCCCCCCCCAAAAAAAGGTTCCCGGAAAAAAAAGGGGTTTTTGGGGGAAAAAAAAAAAATTTGGGGGAAAAGGAATTAAAAAAAAAAAAATTTTTTCCAAAATTCCCCCCCCCCCCAAAAAAATTTTTTAAAAAAAAAAAATTCCCCCCCTTTGGGGGGGGAAAAAAGGGGGGCCCCCCTTTTTTTTCCCCCCCCGGGAAAATTTTTTGGGAAAAAAATTTTTTTTGGGGCCCCGGGGGGGGAAAATTCCCCCCCAAAAAATTTTTTTTTTTAAAAATTAAATTTGTTTAAAGGGGGGGGGAAAAAATTTTGGGGGGGGCCCCCCCAAAACCCCCCAAAACCCCCCCCCCAAAAAAAAACCCCCAAAATTGGGGGGGGGGTTTTTTTTTTTTGGGGTTTTTGGGGGGGGGTTTTTTTGGGGGGAAAGGGGTTTTTTGGGGGGGTTTTTTTTTTTTGGGGGGGGTTTTTTTTTTAAAAAAAAGGGGGGAAAAAAGGAAAAGGGGGGGGGGGGGAAAAATTCCCCCCTTTTTGGGGCCCAAAAAAACCCCCCCTTTGGGGGTTTTTGGGAAAAAAATTGGGGGTTTTTTTTTTTTTTTCCCCCCCTTTTAAAAAAACCCCCAAATTAAAGGGGGAAAAGGGGGGGTTTTCCCCCCCCTTTTTTTTTCCCCCCCCCCCCCCCCCCCCCAAAAAAAAGGGGGTTAAAAAAAAATTTTTTTTGGGTTCCCCCGGAAAAAAAAAAAAAACCCCCCCGGGGGAAAAATTCCCCCTTTTTTTAAAGAAAAAAAAAAAATTTTTCCTTTTTCCCCTTTTTGAATTTTCCCCCGGGGGGGCCCCCCCTTTTTTTTCCCCGGAAAGGGAATTTTTTTAAAAAACCCCCGGGGGTTTTTTTTTCCCAAAAAAAAAAGGGGGGTTTGGTTAAAATTTTTTTTAAAAAAATTTTTTTTTTTAAAAAATTTTTTTCCTTTTTTAAACGGCAGCCCCCCCCAAAGGGGGGGGGGGGGGAAAAAAAACCCATTTTGGGTTTCCTTTCCCGGGGTTTGGGTTTGTTGGTTTTTTTTAAATTTTTAAGGGGGGTTTTGGGGCCCAAAATTTGGGGGGTTTTTTTTTTTTTTTCCCCCCAAAAATTTTTTTTGGGCCCTTTTTTTTGGGGGGGGGTTTTTTTTCCCTTTTTAAAATTTCCGGGGGGTTTTTTTAAAAAAGGTTTTTGGGGGGGGAAAAAAAACTGAAAAACCCCCCCTTTTTTGGTAAAAAAGGGGGGTTTTTGCCCCAAAAAGGGAAAAAATTTTTTTTTTTTTTTCCCCCCCAAAAAAAAAAATTGGGGGTTTTTTTTTTTTTTAAAAAAAAATTTTTGTTTTTTTTTTAAATTTTAAACCGGGAAAATTTAAAAAAAAAACCCCTTTTTTTTGGGGGGCCCCTTCTTGGGATCCCCCAAAATTTTTTTTTTAAAATTTTTTAAAAATTTGAAAAAATTTTTTTTTAAAGGGTTTTTGGGGTTGGTTTTAAAACCAAAATTTTTAAAAAGGAAAAAAGGGGGAAAAAAAAAAAACCCCCTTTTCCAAAAAAAAAAAAAAGAAAAAAAAAATTTTTTAAAAAAGTTTTTCCTTTTAAAAAAAAAAATTTTTTTTTTTAAAAAATTTTTAAAAAAAGTTTCAATTTTGGGGGGAAAAAAAAAAAAAAAAAAACCCCTTTTTTTCCCCGGCCCCCAAAACCCCGGGGCCCCCAAAAATTTTTTTAAAAAAAAATTTTTTTTTTTTTTTTAAAAAAAAATTTTTTTTTTTCCCCCCCCTTTTTCCCCCCCCAAAAAATTTTTTTTCCCAATCCCCCCCCCCCCAAAAACCCCCAAAAACCCAAAAAAACCAAAATTTTTTGGGGGGGGGTTTTTTTTTTTAAAACCCCCGGTTTTAAAAACCCCCCCGGGGGGGGAAAAAATTTTGGGGGAAAAGGGAAAAAAAAAAAAAAAAAGGGGAAAAAAAAAAATTTTTCCCGCAAAAAAAAACCCCCCAAAAAAGGGCCCCCCTTTTTCCCCCAAAAAAAAATTTTTTTTTTTTAAAAAAGGGGGGGGAAAAAAAAAAAATTTTAAAGATAGAAAAAATTTTTTTTTTTAAAAAAAATTTTTTTTTCCCCCCTTTTTTTTAAAAAAAAAATTTTTTTTTAAAAAAAAGGGGAAAAAAAAAAAAAATTTTTTTTTTTTTTCCCCCCCTTTTTTCCGGGGGGGGGGGGCCCCAAAAAAAAAAAAAAAAGGGTGCCCCATTTTCAAAAAAAAAAAAAAAGGGGCCCCCCCCCCAAAAAAAAATTTTTTCCCCGGGGGGGGAAAATTAAAACCCCCAAATTTTGGGGAAAAAAGGGGGAAAAACCAAAAATTAAAAAAAAAAAAAAAAAAAAAAAAAACCCCCGGGGGGGGGGGGGAAAACCCCCAAAAAAAATTTGGGATTTTTTCCCCCCCCAAAAATTTTGGGGTTTTTTTTTTTAAAAGGGAAAAAACAAAAAAAAAAGGGTTTAAAAAAAAACCCCCTTTTTTTTTTCCCCCCCCCCAAAAAAAAAAAAAAACCCCCCAAAACCCCCCCTTTAAAAAAAAAGGGCCCCCCCAAAAAAAAAAAAGGGGTTTTGGGGGGAAAAAATTTTTAATTGGGGGAATAAAATTATTTTTTTTTTTGGGGGAAAAAATTTTTTTTTTTTTTTTTTTGGGGGGGGGAAAAAAAAATTTTTTTAAAATAATTTTTTAAAAAAGGGGGGAAAATTTAAATTAAATTTTTTTTTTTTTCCCCGGGAAAATTTTTTTTTTGGGGGGGGGGTTTTTGGGGGGTTTTTTTTTTTTAAAAACCCCCCCTTTTTTTTAAACTTTTTAACCGGTAAATTTTTTAAAATTTTTTTCCCCCCCCCCCCCTTTTTTTGGGGGTTTTTTTTTGGTTTTTCCCAAACCTTTTCTACGGGGACCCCATTTTGGACCCAAGAATATTTTCTCGACCTCCCACCTCCCATTTTCTAAATGCAAACACATACAGCATTTTTGCTAAACTTCAATGTAAATCACAGTAAAGGTAACTAAATTGCCCAGTAGCCCCTTAATGCATGCCGTACCTCCTGTGGCATGCTGTAATAGACACTGAAAGTTAATTACTATAGTACTACACTACTATGACAGTGCACAGGGCCTTTAGTAATACATTACGACTTGGTCATTGCCATTCTGGTAACAGCTCATTTATAATGCCGTGCCTGAAGGGGTTAAAGTGATTGTCCTTACTAACAATGTAAGGAAAGGCTATAAAAGCATATATTCCATGCTTTAATTAGACTGTAATTTATATAACAGTCCCTTCTGTCCACGACCCCCCTTAGGGGTCACGCCCCCCAGTTTGGGAACCACTGCTGTAATCCGTCTCTCTGATCTGACCTGTGATGGCGAGCAGCATCTTCCTCCGGGCTTCAAACGTCAGCACTCCCACCTCCTTCAAGTCCTCGTCTGACAGGGTCAGGAACGTCTGGAAGTCAATCTGTCAAAACAGCCAGACATGACATGAGGGAGACATGTACTGTATGGAGAAGGATGACAAGACAAGAGAGAAATGGGGGAAGAGATGATAAGAGCAAGACATATGGACGAGAGTTAGACCAACATGATCTCCAAAGATTCTGTGCTCCTGGACACGGATGTTAAGGACACGAAATCCGTGTCCAGGAGCACGGATTTTGGCAAAATTCTGTGCTTTTGGACACAAAATTATTTTCCGCGATGGACACACAGAAGTGCTCTCTTTAGGGTTAGGGATTGTTTTGGTCTGGGCACAGCTAGTATTCTTTCATTCATTATATGAATTTGATAGCCTATCAACCAACTGGAAAAGGTATTCAAAAATAATAAAAAAAATACAAAAAGACAAAAATATGTCTTTAATGACAGGTTAAGGTTAGGGAATGTTTTGGTCAGGCACAACTTAAATTGCTATAGCATTATTTTGTGTAGGGTTAGCATTTGGTATGTATTTTCTAATGATAGAGTTAACACAGTGCTGTGGGAATATAGAAAGCTCTTCTGTGTGCCCATCACGGAAAACAATTCCATCTCCAGGAGCACGGAATTTTGGCAAAATCTGTGCTCTTGGACACAGATTTCGTGTCCTTAACATCCGTGTCCCGGAGCACAGAATTTTTGGAGATCAGGCTGTATAGAAATAGAGAGAGAGGGAGAAGAGTGGGTAATAGTTGGAGGAAAATGGAGTGTCAGAAAGATGTTCCACTTTTGATAACAGGGCAGATACTATTGCATCCCCCACTCTCCCAGTGTAGGCTAGAGTGTACTGTACTGTATTGCCTCTCCATCAGTTAAATGTGTCTCTCGTTCTCTCACACTCATACTCACACCCTTTTACTTTTTTCTCTTGCACACTTATTCAATCACTCAGTCACTGACATATTCACTCAGTCACTGACATATCACTTCAATTATAATAGAGCTTTTTATGGTTTAAAAAAGATACATTCTGCACTCCAAAATCAGTATCTGCAGTTGGAGCATATGATCATAACAAATAATCTCTCTCTCTCTCTCTCTCTCTCTCTCTCTCTCTCTCTCTCTCTCTCTCTCTCTCTCTCTCTCTCTCTCTCTCTCTCTCTCTCTCTCTCTCCTCATCCTCTCACCTCTTGTTCTTGAAAGGTGTCGATGTACTTCCCCAGGCCCAGCTCACTCAGGAGCTCTGGCAGGTCATCGTCCGGCTCTGGGAAGAGCCCCGAGGCTCCACCTACCCCCTGCCTGCCCGCCGAGGACATGACATCAAAGGGGCTCACGCAGGTCAAGCTGCCCTCCGCTGTGGAGGTGGAGGGAGATGACGGGTAGGGATGGGGTTAGGGATGAGGGATGGACAGGGGGAGATGGGTGTGAGTTAGGGGCTTAGGTGTTGGGTGAAGAGGTGTAGGGGTGGAAAGTGTGAATTGGATGCAGGTAAGGAGTGTATGAGGGGAGGTGGAAGCGGTGGAGGTTGGGAGTTGGGTGAGTAGGTGGAGGAGGGGAGTTGGGGATGGATATATGAGGGTAGATATGTGGTAGTTGGATGAAGGAAAATGTTGGGGAAGATGTTTGGTGAGGTAAGGGGTGGATGTACCGTAGAGGTGGGGGGGTGGAAGAGGCGGCAATGGGGAGTTGGATGATGAGGGATGGAAGAGGTGGAGGTGGATGAAGATTTGTGCAGGTAGTGGTGGGGGTGGATACACAGGGGTGGTGGGTGTTACAGGTAGGGGGGTGGGAGATACAGAATACAGATGCTCAGGTGTTTGTTGTCCTCACATCACAGTACAGCAAGAGCAATGAGGTTCGTTAAACGCCAGGAGCGCAGACAATCCTTGAAATGACTCCCTGTGTGTGTGCGCGTGTGCTGACAACAGCACAGAGATATTAATGGGTTTTGCACTGAGATTGTGGCAGCGCATACACAGCCAAAGGGCATACATCTGCGGTGGCACGCGCACGTTATGATTGCAGATTCAAATCACAGAAAAGCTGGCTGTCTGAACACACTGATCACAAAGACCCAAAAAGCGACCCAGGGGCGATTGCTATTATGTCTAGGGATTCTTGATGAGGTTGTTTATATGAAGAGGAATGAAAGAGAGGAGATGAGGAAGGGAGACAAAAGGGAGACAGAGAGAGAGAGAGAGAGAGAGAGAGAGAGAGAGAGAGAGAGAGAGAGAGAGAGAGAGAGAGAGAGAGAGAGAGAGAGAGAGAGGAGGGGAGAGAAGAGAGAGATGATAAAGACAGAGAGAGATCTGGAGTTATTTGTTTCTGTGTGTAGTTGTTCAGTTAATTTGCTTTCTCCTTTCCTCTCAGACAGACTCCTAGACAGTGGTAATCAACACAGAATACACAGAATCAAAGTCCCCAAAAGCCAGGTGAAAGTAATAAGACAAACAGAAATGTCAGTGCAGCTTTATAAGGTCCTCAATTGCAAGTCATATTTGAAAACAAATCCATGTTTAATTCATTACGTTTAAATAATGCCCACAAGGATAGTAGATCTCCCACTTAATTAAATATGCCTCACATTTTTCTGTTGACCAATTGTCAGTTGAGGGCAGACTTTCATTCACTTCTTCTCTTATGGTGTTGTTCTTCATTAAAGTGAAAAAAGACAGGCATGGAAAGGAGGAGCAAAACAATAAACAAAGAACGATGGTGCAATCAAAACAACAGTTGATTATTTGTTGATTATTTACTGACATTAAGTCAGAAAAATACACACATATTTACTGTCATTAAGTCAGAAAAACTCACACACACGCACGCGTGCGCGCGCACACACACACACACACACACACACACACACACACACACACACACACACACACACACAAACAAACACACACACACACAAACAAACAAACACACACACACACACACCTTCACAATTGAAAGACAAACTTGCTGTTAATTTCTTGTGCTTGTGTAATTAACACTACTTGGCTTACTTACCTGTTACATCATTTGCATGCAGCTGGTTGAGAAACATTAATGTGAATGTGTGTTCATTCTCTGAAACTGGGACTGACACCTCTGAGACATGCATGTACAAGCTCACATTCACAGGCATTCACAGGCATTCACACGCATTCACGCACGCACGCACGCACGCACACACACACACACACACACACACACACACACTTATCTGTATGCCCTCTGCTTGCCGAGGAGCCAAACATTGAGCAGGAGGTAGCGGAGGAGGAGTAGGGAGGCGGGGAGGAGGAGGCGGAGGAGGAGAATGGCAGTGCGGATGCCGAGCCTCTTCGGTCTCTCAAGTTCTCAGAGTCGCTGCTGTTACACATCCGCTCCTTCATACTGGCCTGTGTCCACGATGTCTACACACACACATGCACAAATAAAGACACACAGAGAGATAAAGTCAAACAGGCTCAGATCCACACACAGACAAACACACACATGCACACACGCGTACACACAGATTTTATCCCCTTTATTCTACATTTCAAGTTGATGTTCACTAGGAACCAGATTTTAGTCCAGTGGTTCCCAACACCCCCCTGAGCTCATCATAAGCCTGCCAAAGCCCTCCTTAGTGTCAAAAATAAAATAAGATATACTATTGCCACTCCTTGCAACTGAATGACACCCCTCCCCTCCCACCCAGATGGCAACTGAATGACACCCCCATATGTCTCCTTCCCAGCACCCCATGAGGGCTCCCTAATGCCCCCTGTGGGGCTGTAGAGCCCCTGTTAAGAAAGACTGGTCAAACAACTTCATGTAATACAATATTCAAACCCATTACATTGCTTTTAGGATGCTGAAACATTGTTTTTTCCATGAACATGATCCTTATAACTGATGATATAGAGCAGTGCTTTGCTTAATGTCTCTCCTTTCACCCACGCACACACACACTTTCATGTATGGCTGCTGATGGTAGAAGTACTAGGTACCAGTTGCTATAAGACTAAAGGTCACTTCCATCTATTTTCAAGAAGCTCTCCAAAACCCTATTCTCGTCCGCCCACACACAACAACTCTTCACTCACTGAGCATCTAACCTACACCCACATATGATCTCCTTGCTCCTTACTCTCACACTCTAACTCCACAGAGAGTTTTGTTTCTTACTAGCTTCCCTGAATTGTGAACCACTGTCGTTAAAATTGGCTGCTACATTGAATTTTACAGCAATTTATGAAATTATAACTATGATTCGTTTTGGGTGAGGGGTATTTTTCTGTATGCTATTAAGTTTGAATGTTCGTTTAAAAGTATTTCTCTGTCCTTTGGGGTTGTACTAAGCATATGAGACGAAAGGGTGTGTTTGTGTGGAAAAGAGGCTTTTACCGCAAAAAGTGTGAAGACTGTGAAAAATAACAGACAGGTAAATCACATATGAAATATATTAATCGAACTGACATCCAAGCAATTGGGGACATAGGTACTCACCTGTTGGTGGCCTAGGAATGATTGGTAGCAGTGATTTTTATGTACTATTATTAAAGCGACTTTGAGTGTCATGAAAAGCGCTATATAAAACTTATGTATTATTATTACAGTAGTCTATAGTAGTACTAGTATTATAGCAGTCACAGGTAAGCGGTTAGGGCATCAGACTTGTATCCCAAAGATTGGTGGGTCAACTCCGGACCTGCCAGGTTGGTGTGGGAGAGTAATTAACCTGTGCCCTCCCCCTGAGCATGATACTGTCCCGCCGCACTGCTCCCTTGGGGTACCGTTTGGGTATGCCCCTGTGCAAGGGGGAGCCATAAATGCAATTCCTTTGCATGCACTGAGCACAGTGTGCTGAGGATTACTGTGTCACAATGACAATGGGAGATTCCCAGGTGGACTTTATTATTATTAATTTATTTTTGTTATAATTATAATTATAATTATTATTATGATTATTATGATTATTATTATTATTATTATTATTATTATTATTATTGTTGCTATTATTATTTTTTGTCTTATTATTATTAATATCACATGTTGGTTGGCCAGGTATGAGCGGTAGCAGCGGCGTCCGACGGAGCGCAGTTCCTTGATGGCCTCGGCCGGCATGGACTTGGAGAAGCCCAGCCCACTCCAGGCGCCCGTGGGGGTACGCACCTCCGTCACCACCGGCTTCTTCTGCATGGCTGAAATACACACACTACCAGGAAAGGTTGAAATACACTATACACAACACTAACGTGTGTGTGCGTGTGCGTGTGCGTGTGTGTACGTGCGTGCTTGCTTGTGTTATGTCTTTATTTTTTATTTCATGTGCTCTGTTCTTTTACTTTCAATTTTGAAATGCTTCACAAATAAAATGAGCTTCCCTTGCCTTGTGTGTTGAACTACATACCCATGGCAAATTCACACTAATTTGCTTTGATGCATTTGCACACACATACCACTATGGGGCCAGTTTAAAATACACGTAGGAAATTCTCTCACACCCGTACACATGCAGTACACATATGTTAACATCAAGGCAACTATCCACACGCACGCGCGCACACACGCACATACACGCACACACACACACACACACACACACACACACACACACACACACACACACACACACACACACACACACACACACACACACACACACACACACACACACACACACACACACACACACACACAGACTGATACTGACTCTGGGTAAGGTATTTTTACTCCTCCCCCATGCTGAGGTGTGCACAGCATAGCCAGACTGGAAGCCAGGCCGGTTAGTAAAAGGCATGTGGCTGTTGCAAAGAGAGATTGCCCTTCACACGACGTGGGTCGTTAGTGCTACATCTGCTCTTTAAACCCTCTGACTGCTCCTGTGTTCTTAAATTTTAAAAAGTACTTCACAGAGAGAACTTTTGAATATGGAAAAATCTGTAATGAATTGTCCACCTATTGCTGACCTCGCTTGTTTTAACGTCACGCTTTAACCTGCTGTGCGCTACAGGACGTTACACACTGTGCATTTCTTTCTGACTTGAAAAAAAACGTGTCCTCTTCTATTTTTAAAAAAGAATAGACAAATGCTTTGGACCATGAAGACAGTGGTAATGACTTACCCATTTAATGCGGACCACATTTGTTTCATTTGCACACCTTTATCTCCTGGTATGTATATCTACAGTAAATTACGCACACTGTCATTATTTTTTCTCTAGACTTGAACAAATCTATGTAGCCTATTATGGCAACGCAGCAGGAACAAGTATCTCTTTGCAAGGGGATGATGTTTACCCTAAGGCTGTGGGCAGGTAAAGATGGCTGCCTGTATTGTCATGCCCACCTGCTGCTGCTGCTGCTCCATGCTGGTGGAACTCAGTGGAAGCCTTGATACTACCATAAGCAGAATGGGCCATATTGAGGCACTGAGGGGAACAAAAGGGTATCTCCTGATCGGAAGACAAAGTGCCCAAGCAAAATATCAGCATCTCAGTCAGTCCCATCAAAGATATGGTACCTGCTGTTACCAGAATGGCAATGCCCAAATCGTAATACATCACAAAAAGGTCTGTGTAGTGTAATTCTATGGTAGTATTTTCAATGACTATAACAGCATTCCACTGGCGGAATGGCACACATAATGAGGCTACCCATTTATTTTTTCTTCTTTACGGAGCAGTTTGGAGTTGATGGGAAAAGAAGAGGAGAAGTGAAGAAGCAGTGATATCAGAAGACAGCTGGGCAGATATGAGGAGGAGAGGAGGAGAAAGTAAAGCAGATGGGAAGAAAGGGAGGTAAAGGAGATATGATGAGGGAATATACTGCATACGAGATTCGAACTTTGTACTTTGCACTTTTTATTGGCCTCTTTTTACACTAGCCTTTACTCTGGGACTGAGTAGAGGAGGAGAGTTGAGGAATGGAGATGTAGGCTAGTGGCACTAAAACTGTCAGTGCCTCTGTCTGTCTGTCTGTCTGTCTGTCTGTTTACACGACATGCCAAAACAGCAACACTAGGACTGAGTTGATGAGTAGGGGAAAAGAGACATAGCAGAGGAGAGGTGATGAAGAGTGCTAACTGTTAGAGGAGGCAAATCAGAGAGGAGGAGAGGAGATGAAGGAGAGCGACACCAAAACTGTTTGTGGCATTTTGTCTGTCTGTTTGTCTTTCGCAGCGTGAGAATAACAGCAGTTTTGGGAATCCAGCGGTGACAGCAGTGGCAGCCACCAACATCTCCCCAGAGATGCACTTCAGACACACCACCTACCACCTGTCTCCACCGGCAACCCCAGACACCTCCCACTGACACTCGCATGAACGCCACAACCACCCAACCCCACCCACTGTTAGAGAGGAGAGCAGCACCTCTATCACTGCAGTGAGGGGGGAATTATAGGAGAATTTCTACGATTGATTGTTAGCTGGTTTGTGAAGGGGAGTGTGTTTTGCTTACATGGGGTCTCTGCTGTGTACACAGGGTTTATGAGAAAATGGCCTTGACATTTGCAGTAGTGTGATTGTTGGATGGATTGCAAGGGGTGTGATTTGTTTAGATACGTGTCTGGGTGGTTATTTAGACCCATTCATCAACCCCATCCCCCACCTGCCATAAATAAAGAGAGACGCAGATGTGTTGGAGAGGGAAACACGTCAGGTCAGCATTTCATTGTTAGTTGGAACCGTTTACCTTTGCGTGTTTCCCAGTTGGTTTGCAAGAGGTGTGTTTTGTTATGAGGGGTGGCTGGGTTGATTTATTTGTTTATTTATTTTCATTATTTTCTTGCTCACTTGGCAGAAGCCCCCTGAACACAAAGGGGATTGATTGTTGGGGTTGGAGCCTTCAGTGCAGTCAATAGGACGGAGGGCAGCTGCTGAGCCTGATTGTGCAGGTGAGGGGATGGGGCAAGGGGGTGGTGGGTAATGGGGCAAGGGGCGAGAGGTTGGAGGAGTTGGGGTAAGGAACTTGAGGGGCATGGTAGGGGTAGTGATGGGCATGGGACGCAGTGGAGGATGAAGGGGATTGGTGGGGAATTTAAAGCAGTGCAGACTAGGGGTGTGTTCAAAATATCGGTATCGGGATATGTCGTTACGGGCCTTTTCAAGATACACGTATCGTATTGGAGGTGGCAGTATCGATACTTCATTTAATAGCATAAATTTAATTTTGAGTGCTACACAGCAACTGCCAGACCTACCGTTTTGTGAAGGCAGACTTTTACATTCACTACAGTGTGACTGTTGCTCTACAGAAAAAAGTAACATTTGGTCCTTCATGTCTATTTTGTAAAAAAATGAATAAAACAAAAAATGAAGGTTCAAAATATTGTGATACACATGTATCGCGATATATTGGGATGTATCGTATCGTGACCCCTATATCAGGATGCATATCGTATTGGGAGGTGGTTGGCGATACCCTAGTGCAGACGTGGCCAAGTTAAAGTAGAAGTAAATTCATTGGTGTATAAGTTCAACACTAGCGCATGATATTACTTAGCTGTTACACCCGTTATTCCATTGTACTTCATGATGTTGCTAGACATTGCTCTTAGTGAAACCTAAAGCCTTAAAAAGAAAACCTCCAAATTTGATCCAACCAGCACCGAATCAGGTAATAGTATAGAAGATAATTTGAAAAAGAAAACTAATGTTACTGCTAGTGTGTGTGTGTGTGTGTTTGTGTGTGTGTGTGTGTGTGTGTGTGTGTGTGTGTGTGTGTGTGTGTGTGTGTGTGTGTGTTGTGTGTGTGTGTGTGTGTGTGTGTGTGTGTGTGTGTGTGTGTGTGTGTGTGTGTGTGTGTGTGTGTGTGTGTGTGTGTGTGTGTGTGTGTGAGGGCCTGAGACACACATTGTATTGTGTGAGACCAATTCAAATGTAACTACAACAACACTGTGCGTTAAGGCTGTAACGATATTGCATCGAACCGAGGGATCGCGGTACCCAGACCCACGAACCCCTATCGCGAAGCTTCCTCACAGAATCGCGATGTGCCCTTTTAAAGTTGTTACCCCTCAGTGTAGAACACAACAGGCAACATACAGGCAAGAGTTTGCATATGCGCTTAAAAAGACCAGTAGAAAAAGGGCGCACACGTTCGAGTAACAGTTCCATTCACAGCTTTCTCATATAAAATGCTCCGTCCAACCAGCACGTTGATTATCCATTGCCTGGGCAACCTCCGCGAGAGGCAAACATCGGAAGGTGAACGACAAATGAACAACAAGGAAGGTGAAGGACAAATGAACAACAGACCAAGAAGGCTTTTATAAACGTGTCAATATTTTTTTACTCATGCATGCGCGGTGTATTGCGAGTGGAGTTTGATGTTGGAGCGGAGAGAGAGAGAGAGCGCGAAAGAGAGAGAGCGCACGAGATGCTCCGCCTGCCTATAAACCAGCCTGGAATCGCTTGTAGGGAGGTGCCCGAAGTCGGACGAACGTTGAGGTCGATAGGCAGGATATTAGGCAGCATTATTTCTTCCCACATTAATGTTAAGCTATATTGTAAAATTACCGCCTACATAAGCAGAAAGCATGCTCCATTTCAGCCTCTGCATTCATTCTCGCTCTTGACAAAGTGTCAAACCACAAAACAAAACGAAAAACGTGCGCGTTACGTAGCAGTGAGAACTGGTTAATTTCGAGTTTTGATCGAGGCTACGGGCAGGCGCTGCTGCACGATCAAAAAAGCTACAGAAATATTTAACTTAACCCCTTAAGACGCGGCTTTATACATTTGTTGTTACCACTATGGTAATGACCAAGTCGTGGTGCATTACTAAAGGCCCTGTGTTATGTCATAGTATTGTAGTCCTATGGTAGTTACATTTCAATGACTATTACAGGGTGCCTCTGGAGGTACGCTGCGCATTAAGGGGCTACTCAAAATTAAGTGTTGCATTTCTTTAAGTAGCCTAACTTAATACAACATGTTTCCTGACGATATATGGCCAGTGTTGTTTTAATGTTTGGATATTAATTGGATAGGCATAGGCCTAATGTTTGATAAAGTAAGACAGCTGCCAATGACTATACACCCTGACCACCCACCTCTCTCTCTCTTTCTCTCTCTCTCTCTCTCGCTCTCTCTCTCAACATATGATCTTAGCTTATTTATAAGCCTTTTCCCTTGGTGAACTAATATCCCTTATTTCTCTGTGTTGTGTTTTGATGTCAACACCTGGGAACAGGTTGCAGTGGTAGCCTATATCTGCAACATCATTCAGCCTTGTAAACCTACAAAATTAATGCAGGCAGGTAAATGCGAAAAATATATTAATTACAGTGTATATATATAATTTATTTTCATATAATTATTATTATTTTTTCCATTTTTTTTTTGTTTCATTTTTTTTGTGTGAAATCGTGGGGCATATCGAACCGTGGGTCATATATCGTGATACAAACCGAATCGTGGGTTGGGTGTGTCGTTACAGCCTTACTGTGCGTCAATCTTTCCCATTCATGATTGTGAAACTTCCACCAAAGACATTGACAACTAGAATGGGCACTCGGTAGAGCGCAAACCTTCGCCTACGCCACTTATTTTTTTCTGGCCATCTTCAAAGTGTGGGGCATAACATTCTCCAAATTTTGGTGTTAGTTTCATTTAATATCGTAATATTACATTTATGGCCCAGTCTTGACCTCTTATTCAATTCAGCATGCACACGTTCTTCTGGCATATAGTGCTTGGCAAAGAAAAAAGTTTTTGACCTTTTCGTGACCTTGACCTTGACCTTTGACCCAATCACTCCCAAAAAGTAATCTTTTGTTCCTTGGGTCATGACCAATCATCCCACTAAATGCCATAAAAATCGGCTCAATTAACGCTTTGACCTTTTTGTGACCTTGACCTTGACCTTTGACCCAATCACTCCCAAAAAGTAATCGATTGTTCCTTGGGTCATGACCAATCATCCCACTAAATTTCATAAAAATCGGCTCAATTTACGTTTTTGACCTTTTCATGACCTTGACCTGGACCTTTGACCTTTGACCCAATCACTCCCAAAAAGTAATCGATTGTTCCTTGGGTCATGACCAATCATCCCACTAAATTTCATAAAAATCGGCTCAATTTACGTTTTTGACCTTTTCGTGACCTTGACCTTTGACCCAATCACTCACAAAAAGTAATCGATTGTTCCTTGCGTCATGAGCAATCATCCCACTAAATTTCATAAAAATCGGCTAAATGTACGTTTTTGACCTTTTCGTGACCTTGACCTTGACCTTTGACCTTTGACCCAATCACTCCCAAAAACTTATCAATTTTTCCTTGGGTCATGACCAATCATCCCACTAAATTTCATAAAAATCGGCTCAGTTCTGTCTGAGTTATATGAAGTACAAACAAACATTGTGACCTTGACCTTTGACCTTTGACCCAATCACTCCCAAAAACTTATCAATTGTTCCTTGGATCATGACCAATCATGCCACAAAATTTCATAAAAATCGGCTCAGTTTTGACTGAGTTAGACGAAGTACAAACTAGAATGGGCACTCGGTAGAGCGCAAACCTTCGCCTACGCCACTTATTTTTTTCTGGCCATCTTCAAAGTGTGGGGCATAACATTCTCCAAATTTTGGTGTTAGTTTCATTTAAATCGGACCGGAATATCGTAATATTACATTTTTGGCCCAGTCTTGACCTCTTATTCAATTCAGCATGCACACGTTCTTCTGGCATATAGTGCTTGGCAAAGAAAAATGTTTTTGACCTTTTCGTGACCTTGACCTTGACCTTTGACCCAATCACTCCCAAAAAGTAATCGGTTGTTCCTTGGGTCATGACCAATCATCCCACTAAATGCCATAAAAATCGGCTCAATTTACGCTTTGACCTTTTCATGACCTTGACCTTGACCTTGACCTTTGACCCAATCACTCCCAAAAAGTAATCGATTGTTCCTTGGGTCATGACCAATCATCCCAGTAAATGTCATAAAAATCGGCTCAATTTACGTTTTTTGACCTTTTCGTGACCTTGACCTGGACCTTTGACCTTTGACCCAATCACTCCCAAAAAGTAATCGATTGTTCCTTGGGTCATGACCAATCATCCCACTAAATTTCATAAAAATCGGCTCAATGTACATTTTTGACCTTTTCGTGACCTTGACCTTGACCTTTGACCTTTGACCCAATCACTCCCAAAAACTTATCAATTGTTCCTTGGGTCATGACCAATCATCCCACTAAATTTCATAAAAATCGGCTCAGTTCTGTCTGAGTTATATGAAGTACAAACAAACATTGTGACCTTGACCTTTGACCTTTGACCCAATCACTCCCAAAAACTAATCGATTCTTCCTTGGATCATGACCAATCATGCCACAAAATTTCATAAAAATCGGCTCAGTTTTGACTGAGTTAGACGAAGTACAAACTAGAATGGGCACTCGGTAGAGCGCAAACCTTCGCCTACGCCACTTATTTTTTTCTGGCCATCTTCAAAGTGTGGGGCATAACATTCTCCAAATTTTGGTGTTAGTTTCATTTAAATCGGACCGGAATATCGTAATATTACATTTTTGGCCCAGTCTTGACCTCTTATTCAATTCAGCATGCACACGTTCTTCTGGCATATAGTGCTTGGCAAAGAAAAATGTTTTTGACCTTTTCGTGACCTTGACCTTGACCTTTGACCCAATCACTCCCAAAAAGTAATCGGTTGTTCCTTGGGTCATGACCAATCATCCCACTAAATGTCATAAAAATCGGCTCAATTTACGTTTTGACCTTTTCGTGACCTTGACCTTGACCTTTGACCCAATCACTTCCAAAAAGTAATCGATTGTTCCTTGGGCCATGACCAATCATCCCAGTAAATGTCATAAAAATCGGCTCAATTTACGTTTTTTGACCTTTTCGTGACCTTGACCTGGACCTTTGACCTTTGACCCAATCACTCCCAAAAAGTAATCGATTGTTCCTTGGGTCATGACCAATCATCCCACTAAATTTCATAAAAATCGGCTCAATTTACGTTTTTAACCTTTTCGTGACCTTGACCTTTGACCCAATCACTCCCAAAAAGTAATCGATTGTTCCTTGGGTCATGACCAATCATCCCACTAAATTTCATAAAAATCGGCTCAATGTACGTTTTTGACCTTTTCATGACCTTGACCTTTGACCCAATCACTCCCAAAAACTAATCAATTGTTCCTTGGGTCATGACCAATCATCCCACTAAATATCATAAAAATCGGCTCAGTTCTGTCTGAGTTATACGAAGTACAAACAAACATTTTGACTTAGACCTTTGACCTTTGACCCAATCAATCCCAAAATCTAATCGATTCTTCCTTGGGTCATGACCAATCATCCCACAAAATTTCATAAAAATCGGCTCAGTTTTGACTGAGTTAGACGAAGTACAACAAACAGACATATTCACAAATAAATAAATAAATAAATAAATAAATAAATACACGGCGGGCAAAACATAACCTTCTGGCGAAGGTAACAAACAGACATATTCACAAATAAATAAATAAATAAATAAATAAATAAATAAATACACGGCGGGCAAAACATAACCTTCTGGCGAAGGTAACGATGCATTCCAGCCTTGAATACATGGTTCATATCACACCTTATGACTGATGCAACTGTTCTGAGCATCAATTTGCCAACCAAAACATTTAATAACATTGTATCCCAAAGCCTGGACCAGTCTCCTTGCGCTCCCTAGCGCGGACAAATCTGCTGAAGAATGCAGGTGCACTCCATCAAGATAGTGCGACCAAATGCTCCGCACACCACCGGCATGCATAGCCTACCCTTCACAAAGGACTTTCACACTGACTGCCTTTATAAATCATTCACTGGAAAACAGATTGAAGGTTGGCTAATATACGTAATAAAACCAATGACTTATGTCTCGAAATGTGTTCCAGTATCTATCTGTGTCGTATTGAGACACGGTGCTCATCCACTTTTCGTTGTCCAGAGGATTCCTATTGTTGTTGTTTCCGAACGTTGTCTCTCCGTGCCTGGCGTCTGCACCCACGAGCAGTCGCGAGAGCCAACATACAGTAAGTGTTCAGAATTGTGCCTCCTGGCCACAGTGACTCTGACAGTTTAGGCCCTTTCTCCTCTCTCTGGTCACTCTCACACCTCAACACTCAGCCCATCCCCCGTTGTTTGTGAGAGAGATGCTGCACCCCCCCCCCTCCCCACCTTCTACTGCTCCCCCTGCTACTGACTTACAGACCCTTTCACTGACCTACAGACTTGGTACTTTTCCATCATGCACCAAGCATGTGGGTAGGCAGTAATTGGCCCAGCAACCAGACCTTCCGGCTCCAGAGGTAGGTCCTGGCCTACTGGGAACACCCCCTGGCTCGGCACCCTGCTGTGCAGCTGTGCATAGGGGATGCACTACAGGTCACTCTTCAGACCATCAGCACACAGGGACTCAATCGGTCACTTGGGATCCATCTCCTTCTATGCCTTGGACGCTTCAGGATCCCTGCGTCCATATGAACATTGTTCTTTTTGTTGCCGTGCGTCCATGAGAGAGTGAGTTTATGTATTACATTGTTATTGTACTGTATTATGTCATGTCTGTTTAATGTATTGTCATTTACTACATGTCTGTATTGTGCAGTAGCTCTGTGGTATGTGTACTCATTCTCATCTGTGTGCCATGGTTCGTCAGAGGGTACATTTGTTCAGTAATGTGCTTCTTTGGCGGAGTGGCACTTACATTCAGTTTAATGCATGCTCTGTGTGTCTGCTGTAGGCAGACACATAACATGCCCATGGTCCACATGGCTACTCTAGGTAGCCATGTTATGCTCTCCTACCTTTCTCCCCCTGCTTAGGATGTCTGCTGTAGGCAGTCACCCTCATGTTTCCCCTCCCCCTTGGTTAGATAGCTACTGTAGACAGCTTTCCCCCTTTCTTCACTGTATATATTGTATATTGTATTGTATATAGTAGTATGTGTATTTTATTATGTACATATTTCTTATGTCTTTTTTATATTCCTTTTATATGTTTTAGTAAACCACGGTTTACGGTTTCAAGGCCTTCAATCTTGTGTGTGTGTGTGTGACTTCTTGGGGAGATCCATTTTTGTTCTGGCCGGACAACCTGTGTAGCTTACTGTATTCCTGGACCAGCCCTATTATACAGTCCTTTACCGGGGGCTTACTTAGCTCCATTTTTTTCAGTAAGACATCGCCTAAAAATAACGGAAGAACTAATTAGGCCCTATTATACAAAGACACGAAGCTATTGGTGCGGACTGTTGAAATGTGTGAATGGCAAGCACTAATTCGGTATGTTACTTACATGGAAATAAAAGAAAGGCAAATTCCTGTACGCATCACTTTGACTTACCATGGATAGCTTGCCACAGTCCCCCTTGGAATATGCAACAAGCAGGGAATATGAAGTTTCTGCCGTTGTCAAAACGGGCAGATTGTTTATTCAGAAGGAAGTAAATATCCGAGGGGGGTGTGTTAACTCCAAACTCCGCGACGATA